>NC_064640.1:835875216-836180216 GCF_023864345.2 Schistocerca serialis cubense
AAAAGGAAATGTTTATCGCTTACCACATTTTCAACGTTCATGCAGTAAAACTGCTGTATGACGCGTGACATTTTAATTTATTACTTCTTTACTAGGGACTGTATTTAAGACATATTTTGCAGACACTATTCAAATACACCACTGAGTGTAACTGCAAAATTATATCATTGTATGACACACAATTCAGAAGATTTGACATCATAAACATTGAGATGTGTGAAAAACTGCTGCATCATACATGACTTTTACTAGGTATCCACATATGCCACTGAATGCACCTACAAAATTATATCATTGTATGACACACAATTCAGAAGATGAGATGTTGTAAACATTGAACTACATGAAAACAAAACTGCAGGGTGAAATTCGCTACAGATACATGTGAACTGTGTTTACAAATATGTTAAATACATATGGAATAGTTACGATCTGGAAAGTCATACTGTGGGGTTAAGAACCACCAGCCTCGTATTAGCATGGAAGTGATAGTGTGGAGAAAGAAAAAGGGAGGAGGGCAGATGTAGGAGATGGAAGGACATAGAATGAGAAGGAGATTGCCACAGATGGGGGGGAGGAGGAAATGGACAGAAAGAGGGAGAGTGGGAAATGGATAGAAAGAGGGAGAGTGAGAAATGCACAGAAAGGAAAGAGGAAGAGTAAGAAATGGACATAGAGGGAGGGCAGTCAGGGAGATGGACAAAGAGAGGGGGAAGGAGAAGATGGACAAAGAGAGGGGGAAGGAGAAGATGGACAGAGAGTGGGGTGGAGGAGAGGGGGGGATGAGATGGGTTAATGGAAGTTTGGAATAAATCCACACTCAGGCATTGCCGGGTGGCCAGCTAGTATGTATATAAATAAATAAAAATAAATAAACTGTATTATCTCGCAACTTTTACTGCTTGTTTTATCTCTGAATGGTCATGTGTGTGTGTGTGTGTGTGTGTGTGTGTGTGTGTGTGTGTGTGTGTGTGTGTGTGTATTTGGCAGGGAGAGGAGGGGCACATGTGTGTCAAATTTGCAACCTTTTTTTTACAATAATTTTTTTTTTTTTGTGTGCTGCTTGGAGTGTTGTTTGCATATCTATAACTGGGGCACACCAACTGTCACCAGCTTTCTGAGGCCTAAGCACTCAGCTCACCCAGAGATTAAGCTTTTCTAGAATCATAATCAAAAAGTAAACATAGTGACCTGCTAATATTTGTTGCAACATACACAGTAATTTCTCAGTAACTTCTCAACATATTCACCATTTGAATTATAGCATGGAACCAAATTTTTTATACCTGAGTCATGAAACTAACAGCTGTTTTGACATCTCTATACCGCAGTTATTTTCATATTCAATGGATAATAAGTGAGACCTCTCACTATTATTTGCAACAAATCCATTTACACTTTTAACATATGGCCACCTGCTGTCATTTCTCCTTCTAATATTATATTTATGAATCCTGTTGTTTTCAAATTGCAGTTGTCGACAAAATACTTAATAAAAGAGTAAACGTACTGTGAGCCTGTCACTATGCTCAACTGCTTCAAGAGCTGTCTACAAGAGTTTCTGTGCAACAAACACTTTTTTTTCCTTCAATGAAGAGTACCCCAAAATATGATGCCATAAGCCATTAGTGAACAGAAATACGAAAGGCAAAGGTGAAAGGCAAATGTCCCGAGTTCGAGTCTCGGTCCGGCACACAGTTTTAATCTGTCAGGAAGTTTCATATCAGCGCACACTCTGCTGCAGATTGAAAATCTCATTCTGGAAACATCCCCTAAGCTGTGGCTAAGCCATGTCTCTGCAATATCCTTTCTTCCAGGAGTGCTAGTTCTGCAAGGTTCGCAGTAGAGCTTCTGTGAAGTTTGGAAGGTAGGAGACTAGGTACTGGCAGAATTGAAGCTGTCAGGACGTGTTGTGAGTTGTGCTTTGGTAGCTCAGTTGGTAGAGCACTTGCTCGCGAAAGGCAAAGGTCCCGAGTTCGAGTCTCGATCTGGCACACAGTTTTAATTTGTCAGAAAGTTTCATATCAGAGCACACTCCACTGCAGAGTGAAAACCTCATTCACGAAAAGTTTAACTTTGACATTTTTATCTCCACAATCAGTTATTACATACACAAAGGTGACAAAAGACATGGGATAGCAATATGCAGATATACAGACAGCAGTAGTATCATGTACACAATCTATAAAAGGGCATTGCGTTGGCAGAGCTGTCATCTGTACACAGGTAAGTCATGTGAACAGTTGCCGATGTGATTATGATTGCACGATGGGAATTAACAGACTCTGAATGCAGGATGGTAGTTAGAGCTGGACACATGGGACATTCCATTTTAGAAATCGTTAGGGAACTGAGCAGTCTGTGATCCAAAGTGTCAACAGAGTGCCGAGAATAACGGATTTCAGGCATAACCTCTCACCACGGATAACACAGTGGCCGATGGCCTTCACTTAACGGATGGTTGTGTAGAGTTGTTAGCGCTAACAGACAAGCAGCAATGCATGAAATAACGGCAGAAATCAATGTGGGATGTACGATGAACATATCCATCAGGACTGTGTGGTGAAATTTGGTGTCAATGGGCTATGAAAGCAGTCAACTGATGTGATTGCCTTTGCTAACAGCATGACATCACCCTGCAGCACGTCTCCTGGGCTCATGAACATGTCATTTGAACTGTAGATGACTGGAAAACCATGGCCTGGTCAGATGAGTTATGATTTCAGTTGCTAAGAGCTGATGTCATGGTGCAGACCTCACAAAGCCATGGACCCAAGTTGTCACTGGAGCACTGTGAAAGCTGATGGTGGCTCCATAATGGTGGGGGCTGTGTTTACATAGAATGGACTGGTACTCTGGACGGTTGATTACTTGGAAGCCATTTGCAACCATTCAACAATGATTGAATTTTTATGGATGACAATGCCGCATGTCACAAGGCCACAAATGTTCGCAGTTGGTTCAAATAACATTATGCACAACTTGAGCAAATGGTTTGGCCATCCAGATTGCCCAATATGAATCCCATCGAACATTTATGGGACATAGTCGAGAGGTCAGTGTGTGCACAAAATCCTGCACTGGCAACAGTTTAACAATTATGGATGGCTATAGTAGCAGCATGGCTCAGTATTTCTGTAGTAGACTTCCAACGACTTGTTGAGTCCATGCCACATCCAGTTGCTGTACTACACCAGGAAAAAGGAAGTCCAACAGGATCTTAGGAGCTATCCCAAGACTTTTGTCACCTCAGTGCATAATGCAAAAAGTCACAGATTTTTGACATTTCAGAAGTTTTGTAACACCTGATTTCCAGTTAATATTCCTGTCAATACAACCACAACAGAATTCAGAATATGGTATTCTGTTTCATTCAATGATCTATCCTAATCCATTACTTCTAATAGTGTGATCATGCCTTGTAGAGTACAGCACTGCATGTACTGTGTTATTTCCAGATTCAGTTAAACTCCATTAGCAGAAAACCCATCATTAATTTTTAAGAAAATTTTATTTAAATTTCCAGGTCTTTACTTTTCTCCATTAGTCTTGATGACAAAACTTGCATTGTCAGCAACAATATCCATTTCTGCTTTTCAGATATCTGACACATAATTTACGAGGCCTGTTCAGAAAGTAAGCTCCGATTGATTGCCAAATTGAAACCACAGTGAACATCAGAAATGTTTTACTTGTAACAATTAGCTACACCTTTCAGCTACTTCTCTACGTAGTCGCCGTTCTGACTTAGACTTTTGTCATAGTGTTGTACCAACTTTTCAATAGCCTCATCATAGAAGGCAGCCGCCAGTGCTTTCCGCCAATTCTCCACGCTGGCCTACACCTCATTGTCTGTGTCAAAATGTTGTCTTCAAAGACAGCGGTTCATGTGACCAGAGATGAAACTCAGGGGGAGACAATTGCGGACTGTATTGTGGGTAATCTAACATTTCCATTTGAAAATGATGCAGGAGCATCTTCATTGCCCCTGCAGAATGCGGCTGAGAATTGTCGTGAAGACGAAACAGCACGACAGTTATGTAATGTTAACTGCATAGCTTCAGGCGAAATTTCTCACCAGGCCCTCGTACTCGGCGGCAGACACTATTTTCTAGACATCTTTACGCACTCACTGCGAGCTCAGAAATGAGAAGAGCGACGTGATGCTAACTGGGGTTATACTAGAGACACTACCCAACACATCTGTGCAAAGCTTTATCGGAGCTTACTTTCTGAACGCCCCTCGTATATAAAACAAAATCTTGTGCAGACACAAAATTGATCCCTGTGGTACACTTATAATGATTATTCCCCACTTTGAAGCTCAAGTTTCATTATGTAGATTGTCCGAGTTACTTAATGTGACACTCTGCATCCTTTCAGTTAAGTAGAATAAAAAGTGGTATGTTCTGTGGAGAGACCCTCACAGAATCCAAATGGAGACTAAATTGCTTATGCTGAGGTAGGTACGGTGGTGCTCTCATGTTCATAATTTTTTCAGGTATGATAATTACAGTACAGTTTGGAAAAAGTGAAACACCAAAACCAAGAGATGTGATCACAATGAAATTTATTCCACTGATTAGGGGCATGACAGTACACAAATGATTAGTATTACAGACCTGTATATGCATTTTCACTGGAAATTCAGTACAGAGTAGTGCCACCATGTGCTGCAATCAGAGCCACTAACATCATGGCATGGAATCATAGAGCATCTGAACATGCTGTTGGGGAATACTCTGCCAGACAGTTTTTAGGTGTGTCCACAAAGCACAACTTGTGGCTCTAGAAGGACCTGAACGAACAAGTCGCCAACTGATCATATACAAGCCATGTTCAATGGCCAACATGTCAGGCAAACGGGCAGGTCAGGAGAGCCGAGGTATACATCATTCTTCAAAGATGGCTTGCACACTCCTTGCCACATGTGGCCAAGTGCTGCTCTGCTGAAATATGGCATGTGAAATGGCCTGCAGGAGGAGCAGCACCCCAGGCTGTAAAATCTCCCTAACATAGCAGTAGCTGTTTAGATGTAGGAGGCGAGATAGCGAGCAGATAATTATACTTCACATTTGTCCACTACGCTGCCTAACAATACAGTCTGTCCGATTGCATTCACCATGGCGGCATCGAACGCATATGCGGCCGTGACTGTAGGACAAGTTGAAGGGACTGACACTATATTTTACCACTCAGCACACCAGTGTTGGCATTCAAATGCCCACTGCAGATATGTCCACAATGCAGATATGTCCACACCTGTTGCAGCTATCCAATGTCGCACCAACACTATGGGCGAAGCTGTTTTACCCATTATGGCCAAGGGGATATTATGGCAGTCATCTTGTGCTGTGGTAACATTGTGTCATCAGCACTGTGTACAGCCCTCTTCTCTGCACTGGTTCCACATACGCTTCACTGTCGAAGCAGGGTGCCTTATACAAGCTGCAGTGTCCTGGAGACCCATCCTTCTGCCCCGTTTGATCACACTCACATGCTCATGTTCCACCTTGTGATGTCAGCAAGGCATAGTGGCATTTGGTTAGACATTTCCACATTGTTTTCTGCTAATGGAGTTTAACTGAATCTGGAAATAACACAGTACATGCAGTGCTGTACTCTACAAGGCATGATCACGCTATTAGAAGTAATGGATTAGGATAGATCATTGAATGAAACAGAATACCATATTCTGAATTCTGTTGTGGTTGTACTGACAGGAATATCATATCATCAACTGAGCATGCATATTACTGACCTGTCCAGTCACACACAAGAGGACGCTGTTTGGCCTATGTACACACCACCTTCCTGCCATTTAAATTACTTATTATGGTTCCACTGTTATACAAATCCTCTTACTGTTGCAGACCACTGCTTCTGAGTGTTTCACTTTTTACAAACAGTACTGTATTATTAGGCATGTGAGACAAAAAATTAGATGAAGTGTTTCTTTAGATATACTGTGAACGATTAGCTACCCAACAGCATATGTGACGACTGTTACATTTCACCCATTGTTCCAAATAGTCCCAGACATTTTCTATAGGATGATGAGTGCACGATTTAGTAGGTCAGCCAATGTGAAATAAAGTGCCTGAGTATTTGTCCAACCCAGAACATATGTACAGAGCCCTATGAACACAACAATTGTCACCTCAGAAGACAGAAGTGTATGCAGTATACTCATTACAGAGGTGTAAAAGAAAGGGTAATCCTCAGTCACTGGGAAAGTTTATTTTAACATCCAAATTCATGTTCATGATAACCCGAATGAGTCAGCCCCAGTCTGTATAAGAAAAACATCACGAAACATTGCACAACCACCTGTCACCTGAATCACACTCTTTATACACAGCAGGTTAAATTATATATTGAGTTGTCTGTGCTATCTACACCTTGCATCACCCAAAAAGGGACAAAATTGGAAATCGTTAGAAAACTACACACCTCCTGTCAGCTGCTGTGTTGTTCGATCAATAGATGTACAGCTTTATGCTGCACAGTGAGCAATTGTCTTTGAATAGGTACCCTGGCACCCCTACTTTACAGGCTGCCATTACCAAAATGGGGCTTGTCTTCAGTCATCCGACAGTATCGTTTTATGTGCACCAATTTTACGCATTGTTACATGGCTGGGAACAGTACACTACTCCTTTAAGACATGATAGGCTGTCTATTTTGATACACCAAGAAATCAGGCAATTTTATTCAGGGTGGGGTCATAGAGACCAATGTGCTCTTTTCAAGGGATGACTAAAATTTTGTCAGTGAGCTATGACAGTAATGTACTACACACGACTGAATACATTGCGCATATGAGCTTGAAGTAAGGAACGAAGAGTAAGTGGAGCTGCCTATTTGCTATCTGCAGTCAATAGTTACCTAGATTGTGGAGAAGTGGGCCACTGAAAACTCTGCTGTTACAAGAATGATACTGCAAGAGAACTCCTGACTTTTTGGTGTCATTCAGAGAAGGAATAAAAGCTACCAAAGATGGGAAATGTCACACTACTCAGTTTGTTTTGTTATAGTTCTATGAGCTGAGTAGTTGTGCCTGACCAGACAGAGTTATGTTTGTTTGAATGTTTGTAGGTCCTGGTTTTTCTTTCATACCTATTGTGTGTCCGACAAATGCAAACAGTACTTTGTATCAAAATACTAGTCTCAATGCACTTGGCATTTGACAGTGTAGTACCACTTCTGAATTGACCCACCTTGGGAAATTCTGACTACCCTGAATCATATTGGAATGGGCCATGGAAGATGGGCAAACACTCTCCACAAGTGAGACAAATCTTTTTCTTCTTCTTCTTTTTCTTCTTCTAACTCAGTATCATCATGTGACTGGGGTCCAGAACGACAGACAGTTTCTCGTGTTGTATCTACAAGTCTGCATGTGTCTGCAAGGGACCTTTCCAAGATTTTCTGACAGTGATGAGTGATGAGGTAAACTATATAAAAGATATTGACATTAAGCTATAGCTATTGTGATATGTGTTACATTATGCCTGAGAGCTGCATTGATATGTTGATATGTAGTAGTTGGTTGGATGGTTGTAGAAGGGACCAAACTACACGGTTTTCAGTCCCTACGACCTGAGATTAACTAAAACTGATAAAATCCCACATTAAAAGAGGGAACGACAATATCCATAAAATGATAAACTATTTACAGAGAAGGAAGGAAAAGGACAGAATATGAGGTGAGGGAAAGAAAGTGGCTAATGACAGGGGCATGAAGGAAGAAGCACAGGAGACAAGAGAGATGCTCAGGACATAACAGACCCCATGAGGAAAGGAGTGGGAAGGCAGAGGGCTGGGGTGAACCACCCCAGTTGAAGCCAATCCAGTCGGGGTGAAGGGGGAGAGCACAAAAGCCTGACATCCCTCCACTCACCGATAAGGTGGAAGGCCTCTCCCTTAAATAAAGCAATAAAAACCCCCATCACAAATAAAACGTAAAACGACATCCGCCGCTGAAGCATCGTAAGCCAACACCATGAGTAGCGGTTCTGGAAAGCGAAAAGTCCATCGTAGGGTGGCTAAGTTGGGGCAGTCCAATATGATGTGAGCCACAGTCAACATCGATCCACAATGCCAGAGAGGGGGGTCCTCATGACGGAGGAGGTAACCACGAGTCAAAAAAGTATGGCCGATGCGGAGATGGCAGAGGACGACAGAGGCCTTATGAGAGGCCCATAAGGAGGACCGCCATAGCGTTGTAGAATCCTTAATTGCCCTGAGCTTGTTCGGCAAAGAAAGAGTGCTCCATTCTGCATCCCAAAGGCCCAAAACCTAATGACGTAATGCCGAGCAAAGGCCTATTTCTGGAATGCCAATAGTGAGAGATGACCTGGTAGTAGCTAATTTAGCCAGTTGATTGGCAAGTTCATTGCCAGGAATCCCAACATGGCCTGGGGTCCAAATGAAAACCACTGAGCATCCACATTGAGCGAGGCGAGAAAGGGAGTCCTGGACAGCGATGACCAATGGGTGGCGAGGGAAGCACTGGCCGATAGTGTGCAAACCACTCAATGAGTCACTACAGATAGTGAAGGATAGTCCTGAGCAGGAGCGGATATGGTCCAGTGCACGCAAGATGGCTACCGATTCTGCAGTAAAAACACTACAGCCATCTGGCAAGGAGTGAAGTTCCGTGCATCACGCATAGGTGTAAGTAAAACCAGTGCAGCCAGCAACCGTGGAGCCATCAGTATAGATCACGTCTGAACCCTGAAAGGAACTAAGGAGACAGGAGAGCTAGTGGTGAAGAGCCATTGGAGGGACAGAATCCTTTGAATCAATTGAGAGATCAAGACAGAGTTGCGGCCGAGAGACGCACCATGGAGAGGTACGTGCATGAGCAGAGAAGAGACGTGGTAAAGGCAATTGCTGGAGCTTAGAAAAGAGCGACTGAATGTGGACAGCCATGGTGGCCGCCGCTGTGACACGGTGATCTCCGTGTCTGGATAAAGGAGACCATAATTAGGGTGCTTTGGGGTGCAGTGAATGCGGAGCACTTAAGATATCAGCTGTTGCTGGCGCAAAACTCACAGTGGCGGAATCCTCGCCTCTGTGAGAAGGCTAAGTACGGGGCTAGTCCGGAAGGCACCAGTTGCAAGTCGGACCCCACAGTGGTGGATGGGGTCTAGTATCTGTAGTGTCAAAGGCGATGCAGAACCGTAGACAGGACTTCCATAGTCTAAACGAAACCGGACCAACGCTTGATACAATCGCAGGAGAACAGAGCGGTCTGCACCCCAGGCGGTATTGCACAGACACTTAAGAACATTGAGATGGGACCAGCACGTCCTCTTCATCTGGCGAAGGTGAGGGAACCATGTCAACCGGGCATCGAAGACCGGACCCAAGAAGATATGTAGTAGTTCAGTAATCTTTGATTATGTACAGTTATTCTTACAATTCAAAAGCTCTTAATGTATGCCACACAATAAATAAATAAGTAAATAAATAAATGTCATAACTACCCCCACTTTGCCCTTTCCTTTTACTTTTCTCCACATTCCCCTGCTCCACCTCAACTGTTCTAGTTCAGTATTTGAGGCCTCATTCTGTGCCTGAAGGGTACCAATCTTCACCTCTTATTCTGCCATCTTCCTGCTTTTTAAGCACACTCTAGATACCCAAGTGAGAACCTCACTGGGAACCCCTTCTTCTGCCCCACTGCACTTACTCCAGTGAAACCATACTGCCCTATCACCACACACCAATCACATGCTGTAGACTAACTTGTGGCGGCATGCACATTTGTCACACAAAGACACACAATACGGAATAATTACAAAGATCCATGTGATTGTACATATTAGTGTAAATGAAGAACATCCCACAACTGTTTCCACTGCTTCCAAAGTGGTATTCCACTGTCCATCTAATGTAAGAAATATCCTGTTCCCGCCTTATGCTACACCTACTTCCAATATTATCTTACATGATTCATACCCCTGTGGAAGATCCAGATGCAAGACCTGTCCCATGCACCTGTGTAACAGGTCTAGGTGAACTCGAGTTAATTATTGGGCTTTTTACTGATAACATGAATCCGCCATGACAATTTTAGAATCATTTAAAGGATGTCTATGACCATTAATGCAGAAAAATTCAGGTCATGCAAGATTAATTGGAGACGACTTTAACCTACCGAATATAAACTGGGATATCTCTGAATTCATTACAGGTGGTACACACAGGCAGTCTCATGAAGCACCAGGTGATTATAATTAAAATGATGGTAACCTGAGTGCTGCAGTGTGGGCTGTATACCTCAGAGGAAGCTGAAACATCACAGACATGTTCATTAATTGATGTGCTTGTGGAGTATGCTGGAAAGATAATAGTTCCACATTCTGCCACCAGGTGAAAATATGGCAGTATAAGCATCAGAATGTGAAATATTTCCTTTTTTGATCTCAGTATGCTGTTTGTTGCTTGGCGATGCATGTTTATTTCTTTTGTGAAGTGACTGTTGGTGGATAGAGTCAACAAGGTTGAAGTTTCCTGTATGAAATGCTATGGCTATTGAGAAACACATGGCTGGTAAAGATTTTGTTATCAGAATGGCAACAACAGCAGCTCTGCAGTGTAGGAATATGGCTAACAAATATGAGAAAGAGATTTGAAGAAACAGAGAGGGAGGTGCCGCATTCCCACAGCAGTTACTGATGAAGTTGCTGTAGCTATAGCCAACCATGCAGCACATGCCTCAAATTCTGCAGCCACTGCTCGAGCTGTGTCACAGGAATTGCCTCTCCCATTGTCAACAGTTCATAAGATTTTTCAGTGTGTTTTACACTGGTATCCCAAGAAGATTCAGAATGTGCACCAAATGGAGCCCCCAAGACAGGCTACAACTCTATGAGTTTGGTCTTCACTTTTTGGCTCACCTGGGAATGGATGAAATGTGACCAAGAAGTATTCTGTGGATATAAGACACACATTTTACTCTGCACGGTGCCATGAATGCACAGAAATGTCACACATGCGGCTCTACTCTGCCACATGTTGTGTAGGAACGTACACTGCAATCAGCTTACCTGATTGTGTGGTGTGGTTTCATGAGCTCTTTCATTCTCGGCCCGATTTTGTTGAAGAAGACAACACCTCATGGGCCTGTCAGGTGTATAGTGACACCTGCACATTATAAGGACCTCCTTGTTAAACACACGAGTCCAGCTTTGCGAGAATGCAACTGTGTTCACATGACTACTTTCATGCAAGATGTGGCGACACCAAATGTCACTTGCCAAGTGAAAGGTTTGATTCGAGAAAACTTCAGTAACAACCACATCATATCAAAGAAATTTCAAGATGTGTGGCTTTCCAGATCCTCACCCTAAACCCACGAGACTTCTGGATGTGACAATATCTGAAAACATGTCTATCAGGGATGTATCTGGACTCTTCCTGATCTGAAGGAGAGCATACAATGACATATCACTCTGATTACATTGGATATGCTGTGAGAAATTTTCAATCATGCTGTGTTATGGATGGACCATGTTGCTGAATCCGGAAATCATATTTAACAATGATGCAGCTTGTGATCATAACCTAATAAACATGGCAGAATCCCAGTTTACCAAGTGCTTGATCATTTCTCCCCTCTTCCTGCACCCACATCACATTGTGACTGCTTACAACACCATACTTTTACCTCGTGGCAGAGAGTGGAACTATATTTTTTTCCAGCATGTTCCATGAGCGCACCAATTAATGAACATACCTATGATGTTTCAGCATCCTGTGATGTATACAGCTTGTATTGCAGCACTCGGAACACTGTCAGTTTAATTATAACCACCCAGTACTTTTGAACACGTTCTCTAAAAACATGTCCTGAGCAGCTAGTTCTAGAGAACAATGGAAATATAGCAGATCTTGTAGCTACAAACATGCCTGACCTTATTGATGGTGCCAGTATAGGGACAGGGACTAGTAACCACAATGACATATGGCAATGATATTAAGTTAATAAATCCATCAAGTAGACTAGAAGAGTATGTATGCTAGAAACAGCATATAAGCAGTTGTTAGCATCCCACTTCAATGATCACTGGACATAATTTAGTACCAATATGATGGGCATACAGGAATCATGGGCAAGGTTTAAAAAGATTGTAAATTACACTCTGGAAATATGTGTTGAGTAAGTGGATTAAGGATGGGAAAGACATACTGTAGTTTAAAAACAAAATCTGGAAAATACTGAGGAAGCAGAAACTGTTGTACTTTTGGTTCAAAATAGAATGCACAAATGTTGACAGGCAAGAGTCAGTAGAAATTCGTGCATATGTAAGAAGATAGAAGCATGAAATCTACAACAAATACCACTGTCATACCTTAGCAAAATATCTTGCCAAGAACCCGAGAAAATTCTGGTTTTGCATAAAATCGCTAAGTAGGTCAAAGACGTCTATTAAGTCACTCACTGAGAGTCTGTTGTGGCAATAGAGGACACAAAAAGGAAAGCTGAAGTTTTAAATTTCACATTTAAGAAATCATTCATGCAGAAGGATTATACAAATATACCACTGCTTGTTCGTTGCACCGACTCCCGTGTGGAGGACATAATAATAGGCACCCCTGGTGAAGAGAAGCAACTGAAAGAGCTGAAAACAAAGAAGTCACCAGATCCAAATGGAGTTTCAATTCAATATTATAGAGAGTACTCTACAAATCTAGCTCCTTACTCAGATTGTATTTATCACAAATCTCTCACCCAGCACAAGGTCTCAGGTGACTGGAAAAAAGCACAGGTGACTCCTGTACATAAGAAGTGTAAGTGAAAATACCCACAAAATTACTGACCAGTATCCATAACATCCATTTACAGCAGACTCTTTGAACACACAATCACTTTAAACATAAAAAAAAATTCCTCGAGATGCAGAAGCTTCTGCCCACAAAGCAGCACAAATTTAGAAAGCATCACCTGTGCGTAACTCAACTTGCTCTCTTTTCGCATGATATCTTGTGAACCAACAGGTAGATGAAAAGCAATAGGCAGATTTAGGGAAAGTGTTTGACATGGTGCCTCACTGCAGACTGCTAATGAAGGTATGAGCCTTCGTAAGTAACAGAACCCAGTGTGCTGTCCTCGATTTTGTGGGTTCATCAGAGACATGGGTATCAGGGAAGTGTGAAAAGACTGCTCTCATTCTCTGTATACATAAATTATCTGATGGACAAAGCCCAGCAATAGATGGCTATTTGCTGATGACACTATGGCGTACAGTGTGGTGTCATCACTGAGTGACTGTAGTAGGACAGAAGATGAATTAGACAGACTTTCTAGTTGGTGTGATGAATGGCAGCTTTTTTTAAATGTACAAAAATCTAAGTTAATGCAGATGTTTAGGAAAAACAATTCCATAATGTTCGAATAAAACATTAGTAGTGTGCTGC
This sequence comes from Schistocerca serialis cubense, assembly GCF_023864345.2. NCBI lineage: Eukaryota > Metazoa > Arthropoda > Insecta > Orthoptera > Acrididae > Schistocerca > Schistocerca serialis. The sequence goes on from NC_064640.1 coordinate 835,888,648, forward strand.
CTGACACAATCACATCAATTAAATATCTAGGTGTAATGTTGTGAAGAAACATGAAATGGAATGAGCATTTATGGACAGTAATAGGGAAGGTGAACGGTCAAATTTGGTTTATAGGGAGAAATTCAGAAAAGTGTGATTCATCTGTAAAGGAGACCACATATAGAACACTAGCGCATCCCATTCTTGAGTACTGCTCGAGTTTGGAATCCCCACCAAGGTGGATTAAAGGAAGAAGGCGTTGGAGAAATTCAGGGTGGGCTGCTATGTTCATTACTGGTAGGTTCAATGAACACACAAGTATTGCAGAGATGCTTCGTGAACTCAAATGGGAACTCCAGGAGGGAACAATATGTTCTTTTCACAAAACACTATTGAGAAAGTTTAGAGAACCAGCACTTGAAGCGGGCTGCTGAACTATTCTACTGCCAACGACATATATTTCGTGTGTGGACCACAAAGATAAAAGACAAGAAATTGAGGCTCATAAGGAGTGTGAATGGAACAGGGAAGGAAATGACTAGCAGTGGTAAAAAATACCTGATACCATGCATCATATGGTAGCATGCAGAGTATGTACGTAGATGTAGATATTCCAGTCCATCGCAACTCAGGCATATCCTATCCTATTACAGGCATCTGTGAAGACAGACACAGACACAGACACAGACACAGACACACACACACACACACACACACACACACAAAAATCATTTTAATTCCTCTGAAAGTGGACCTCTTCTACTGCAAGCTCTTTGCTTTCCACATTTTGGTAGGAGTTAGTATGCATAAAAACAGGAAAAAATCTCTAGCAAACATAGGCTCTAAAATGCATTCCTTAAGACCTATGAACACTTGTTCAGGAGAAGAAATGTGTTTCCTGACAACAAAGATGAGCAAGTGCTCATACCTCTTAAGGTATGCACTTTAGAGCTCATATTTCCCCAGACAATTTTTTTTCTTATTTTGGCCCACACTATCTTTTCCCAAAACAGGAAAAGCAAAGAGCTTGCACTAGAAGGTTTTCACTTATAGTTTTTGACTCTTGTCATTTCTGGACCAGGGTGCCTTAGCTGAAATTTATCCATTTACCCTACACTTCTCTATCATCCCCAAAAGTTTGTAACATCAACATGGTCTCATCCTGCATGTAGCAGTTCAACTCTAAGTTCAGCACAGCCTTATGTGTAGAAATGACCATGAACCACCGGTCCACAAGAATGAATGGCTACTGTCAAACTGATCAATGGCTGCTTCATAACCCCTACCACCTGAATCCCCGTCCCCCCTGAATTATATAGATGGGAATTGTGCTTACAACACATCTTTCAATCCTCCTGTGCTCTATGTCTTCTACTCCCTGTGACACTTTAGTCTCTACTGTTCTCCCAATGCCCCCAATTCACTCATCCTACATGCTATTCCCCCCCCCCCCCTCTCTCTCCCCCCCGCAAATCCCATCTTCCACATATCTGTACGCCACATGCAAGTGCCTTTGCCTGTACCATGAACTGCTTGTCAGTGCCATATCCCTATCACGTCTACTTGCTGCCTCCCTCTCCCAGGCATCAGCAGGCACCTTCCCTCCAATCTGCATCTATATCTACATCCAGTCTCTGCAAGTCACTATATAGCGCATGGCAGAGGGTATTCTGCACCAATATTAGTCATCACCTCTGGTGCCCTGATTCTCCCTTCATCCAATCCACTTCACTCTATGCTCCCCTGCACCCAAGTCAAATTACAGCACCACTACAATAGTGTTTGTTGGGGCAATATGGCAGTGTGTGTGTGGGTGGTGGGTGGGGGTGGGGGAGGGGGAGGGAAGGTGTGGCGCGTGTGCATGTACTAGTTAGATCTGGAGGAAGACATCATGCAAAAGCTTAGCAACATTTTCAGCTTGGTCTGTGTGTATTGACTGTTGAACATGCCTCAGCTACACACTGAGTTGTTACCTTTAATCCTTCCATTAATGAATAGCCTTATATAAACTAAACTTAAATCAAACCTACAGTAATTCCTGTAGATAAAGTAGATGAAGTCTAAGTAGTCTCATACTTAGCCTTTTAAATAACATGTAAACCCACACAAGTAAATTCAGAAGATGATTTTCCCATGTTTATTGGAAACAAATTTTAGCTTCAGTGCATTTTCCATTGATGATAACTTTTCACTTTTCAGAAATAACACAAATGGAAATATGGGACTTAGTTAATGTAAATAATTTAGGATTAAAAGAGAACACTCACCAAATATGAATAGTGGATTGTAAACACACAAGAGGAGTGGTAGCTGGCAGCTCAGAGAGAAGCAGCAGGTGTAAGGGATAGGAATGGAACACACGGGCACCGGAGCTGGTGAGTTCATTCCATGCACAATGACGATGACTGGAACATGACGATTGGGAGGTAGTGACATTTGGTGGTCGTGTCCACATACGATGCTGTGGAGAAGTTTCAGCAGAGCTGATATATGACATGGCTGATACTACAGCTGACATAGGAAGTGCTGGGTGGCTGAATCAGGCAGGTATTACACTTGAGTCTTCCACAGGGATATCACCCCTGTGACAAAAGATTGGGAGTGGGAGTGACACAGGGATTGACCAGAATGTTGTATATGTTGGGTGGGCTGCAAAATCCCACTTTAGGAGGGGTGAGAGGGATCATGGCGATGATGCCCCTAATTTCCATGCACAATGATAGAGAGTCAAAGCCAGGGGGTAATGGGGTGAAGATGGTTGAAAGTGAAGGAAGTGGTTTGTATCATTCATATGAGAGACTAGGTTATAGACAGTTGGTTGGAGATTTTGGTTCACAAAAGTGGAGATTATTCCATTGGGAGCACAGTAACCTGCAACTATAGGGTATACAGGATTGTTGGGCTATAAATTTTGGGAAGCATGTAGAAGGTGTGTGTGTGTGGGGGGGGGGGGGGGGGGGGTTCACTTGGGTGATGACAGCAACAGTAAGAATTCACTGTTTCACCTGTATCTTGGGAGTCAATGAGCAGAATGACAAATGTCGTACAACTACCATAATGCAAAATGGGCACTGTGTTAAGCCACAACAATGTTAATACACTTGTGTCTCACATTAACAGACACACTGTGCAGCAATTACTATCTTTTCTCACATGTGAGGAAGTTCCTATCTGTTCAGCATTATCACAATGAGTAAGAGAGGTCAGCAGTTGTCACACATTAAATCCAATCCAAGACAATACAACATTGTGACATAGAAACACTGAATTCTGTTAGTGCACATGTTGCAAAGCAACTCAACAGAAATATATAAAATAGAAAGAAACATCCCACATGGTAAAAATATGAAGCCACCGTGAAGCAACCATGGGTTGCGAAAGCTGAAATTTGTGTAATTTGTGTGTGTGTTTGTGTGTTTTTTATTGTGTCTATCTACTAGCACTTTCTTGTTTGGTAAGTCGCAGCCATCTTTTTATATATATAATTTTTTTCTCCCCCCATGAACCATGGACCTTGCCGTTGGTGGGGAGGCTTGTGTGCCTCAGCGATACAGATAGCCGTACCGTAGGTGCAACCACAACGGAGGGGTATCTGTTGAGAGGCCAGACAAACGTGTGGTTCCTGAAGAGGGGCAGCAGCCTTTTCAGTAGTTGCAAGGGCAACAGTCTGGATGATTGACTGATCTGGCCTTGTAACAATAACCAAAACGGCCTTGCTGTGCTGGTACTGCGAACGGCTGAAAGCAAGGGGAAACTACAGCCGTAATTTTTCCCGAGGGCATGCAGCTTTACTGTATGATTACATGATGATGGCGTCCTCTTGGGTAAAATATTCCGGAGGTAAAATAGTCCCCCATTCGGATCTCCGGGCGGGGACTACTCAAGAGGATGTCGTTATCAGGAGAAAGAAAACTGGCGTTCTACGGATCGGAGCGTGGAATGTCAGATCCCTTAATCGGGCAGGTAGGTTAGAAAATTTAAAAAGGGAAATGGATAGGTTGAAGTTAGATATAGTGGGAATTAGTGAAGTTCGGTGGCAGGAGGAACAAGACTTCTGGTCAGGTGACTACAGGGTTATAAACACAAAATCAAATAGGGGTAATGCAGGAGTAGGTTTAATAATGAATAGGAAAATAGGAATGCGGGTAAGCTACTACAAACAGCATAGTGAACGCATTATTGTGGCCAAGATAGATACGAAGCCCACACCTACTACAGTAGTACAAGTTTATATGCCAACTAGCTCTGCAGATGACGAAGAAATTGAAGAAATGTATGATGAAATAAAAGAAATTATTCAGATTGTGAAGGGAGACGAAAATTTAATAGTCATGGGTGACTGGAATTCGAGTGTAGGAAAAGGGAGAGAAGGAAACATAGTAGGTGAATATGGATTGGGGGACAGAAATGAAAGAGGAAGCCGCCTTGTAGAATTTTGCACAGAGCACAACATAATCATAGCTAACACTTGGTTTAAGAATCATGAAAGAAGGTTGTATACATGGAAAAACCCTGGAGATACTAAAAGGTATCAGATAGATTATATAATGGTAAGGCAGAGATTTAGGAACCAGGTTTTAAATTGTAAGACATTTCCAGGGGCAGATGTGGACTCTGACCACAATCTATTGGTTATGACCTGTAGATTAAAACTGAAGAAACTGCAAAAAGGTGGGAATTTAAGGAGATGGGACCTGGATAAACTAAAGGAACCAGAGGTTGTACAGAGATTCAGGGAGAGCATAAGGGAGCAATTGACAGGAATGGGGGAAATAAATACAGTAGAAGAAGAATGGGTAGCTTTGAGGGATGAAGTAGTGACAGCAGCAGAGGATCAAGTAGGTAAAAAGACGAGGGCTAGTAGAAATCCTTGGGTAACAGAAGAAATATTGAATTTAATTGATGAAAGGAGAAAATATAAAAATGCAGTAAGTGAAACAGGCAAAAAGGAATACAAACGTCTCAAAAATGAGATCGACAGGAAGTGCAAAATGGCTAAGCAGGGATGGCTAGAGGACAAATGTAAGGATGTAGAGGCCTATCTCACTAGGGGTAAGATAGATACCGCCTACAGGAAAATTAAAGAGACCTTTGGAGATAAGAGAACGACTTGTATGAATATCAAGAGCTCAGATGGAAACCCAGTTCTAATCAAAGAAGGGAAAGCAGAAAGGTGGAAGGAGTATATAGAGGGTCTATACAAGGGCGATGTACTTGAGGAGAATATTATGGAAATGGAAGAGGATGTAGATGAAGATGAAATGGGAGATATGATACTGCGTGAAGAGTTTGACAGAGCACTGAAAGACCTGAGTCGAAACAAGGCCCCCGGAGTAGACAATATTCCATTGGAACTACTGACGGCCGTGGGAGAGCCAGTCCTGACAAAACTCTACCATCTGGTGAGCAAGATGTATGAAACAGGCGAAATACCCTCAGACTTCAAGAAGAATATAATAATTCCAATCCCAAAGAAAGCGGGTGTTGATAGATGTGAGAATTACCGAACTATCAGCTTAATAAGTCACAGCTGCAAAATACTAACACGAATTCTTTACAGATGAATGGAAAAACTAGTAGAAGCCAACCTCGGGGAAGATCAGTTTGGATTCCGTAGAAACACTGGAACACGTGAGGCAATACTGACCTTACGACTTATCTTAGAAGAAAGATTAAGGAAAGGCAAACCTACGTTTCTAGCATTTGTAGACTTAGAGAAAGCTTTTGACAATGTTGACTGGAATACTCTCTTTCAAATTCTAAAGGTGGCAGGGGTAAAATACAGGGAGCGAAAGGCTATTTACAATTTGTACAGAAACCAGATGGCAGTTATAAGAGTCGAGGGGCATGAAAGGGAAGCAGTGGTTGGGAAGGGAGTGAGACAGGGTTGTAGCCTCTCCCCGATGTTGTTCAATCTGTATATTGAGCAAGCAGTAAAGGAAACAAAAGAAAAATTCGGAGTAGGTATTAAAATTCATGGAGAAGAAATAAAAACTTTGAGGTTCGCTGATGACATTGTAATTCTGTCAGAGACAGCAAAGGACTTGGAAGAGCAGTTGAATGGAATGGACAGTGTCTTGAAAGGAGGATATAAGATGAACATCAACAAAAGCAAAACAAGGATAATGGAATGTAGTCTAATTAAGTCGGGTGATGCTGAGGGAATTAGATTAGGAAATGAGGCACTTAAAGTAGTAAAGGAGTTTTGCTATTTGGGGAGCAAAATAACTGATGATGGTCGAAGTAGAGAGGATATAAAATGTAGGCTGGCAATGGCGAGGAAAGCGTTTCTGAAGAAGAGAAATTTGTTAACATCCAGTATTGATTTAAGTGTCAGGAAGTCATTTCTGAAAGTATTCGTATGGAGTGTAGCCATGTATGGAAGTGAAACATGGACGATAAATAGTTTGGACAAGAAGAGAATAGAAGCTTTCGAAATGTGGTGCTACAGAAGAATGCTAAAGATTAGATGGGTAGATCACATAACTAATGAGGAAGTATTGAATAGGATTGGGGAGAAGAGAAGTTTGTGGCACAACTTGACCAGAAGAAGGGATCGGTTGGTAGGACATGTTCTGAGGCATCAAGGGATCACCAATTTAGTATTGGAGGGCAGCGTGGAGGGTAAAAATCATAGAGGGAGACCAAGAGATGAATACACTAAGCAGATTCAGAAGGATGTAGGTTGCAGTAGGTACTGGGAGATGAAAAAGCTTGCACAGGATAGAGTAGCATGGAGAGCTGCATCAAACCAGTCTCAGGACTGAAGACCACAACAACAAACAACAATTTTTTTCTGTTGAGCTGCTTTGCAACATGTGTCCCAACAGAATTCACAAGGATGGAATTGACCGGCAAGTGTCACAATGGGATAAATGTGCTAACAGTTTTGGTGACTATTTTTGGGTATGGGTACTATGTATAACTAAATTTTTGGGTTAATAAAATAGTTACCATTACTTTACACTAGTAAAGTTGTGTGTACACACACACACACACACACACACACACACACACACACACCTGGTCGTATGGTGGCACCATCTATTGGTAGAGAGACTGACGCGTGTGCACCGTATGATGATGCGTAGTGCCAGGGTGGTTTAATGCCGAAGAGAAGGTGGTCACACAAGTTATCGTCCACTACTGAACATGCAGGAGAGTAAGCAGGAACAACAAGAAGTGATTTGATTTTTGGCAGTGGAGAGAGTTGGGGCCATGAAACGTATGGATGGATGAAGGTTGTGTATGGTGAGTACAGTCTGAGTCGTTCAAGTGTTGTGGAATGGTGCAAACGATTCCCTGAGGGGTGCAAGTCACTGGAAGATGATGCTCATACTGCACAGGCTCATTGTGTCATCACGCTGGAAATGGTTGCGCAAGTGAATGCTTTAGTTTTGGACAACTGCAGAATCACCATGGACAAGATCCATTGCTTACTGGGTATTAGCATGGGCTCCGTCCACGCCATAATGCATCAACGCTTGAACTTTCGAAAAATGTGTGCACAGTGGGTTCCCCACCAACTGACCGCCAAACAGCGCAATACTCACTCGAATGGCACTGTCTTTGAGTCATCTGCAACATTATAATGAGGAGGAATACAGCTTTCTGTGGCGTATTGTCACAGGTGACGAAACCCTGTGTCACTATTTTGAACCAGAGAGCAAGTGTCAGAGCAAGCAGAGGAAACGTGTGACTTCACCACCTCCAAAGAAGTCAAAGGCCATGCACACCAGTTCTGGTAAGGTTTTCCTTTTGACCACAAGGGCCCACTGCTTGTCAAGTTCCTGGAACAGGAAACCACCATCAATGCCCAAGATTATCACGCCACTTTACGGAATCTTAGACGAGCCATCAAGTCGGAATGCCGAGGCATGTTGTCCAGTGGCGTTATCCTCCTGCATGATAATGTCTGCTCACACAACGCCAATGCGGTGAAGATGACATTGCAGCAGTTTCGGTGGAAAATGCTGGAACATCCAACATACAGTCCTGACCTTTCATCATGTGACTTTCATGTGTTTGGACCTCTAAAACAAGCTACTCGCAGACATCAATTCACAGCAGACGATGAAGTGTGTGATTGGGTCCAGGCCTGGATCTAGCAACAATAAAACCTGTGGAAGACTTCCAAGTTTGCCTCACCCAAGAAAGCTCATCATCAGGTGAAATCAAACATTAAAACAATGCTGATTGGTTTTCTTGATGTGAGAGGAGTTGTCCATTTAGAGTTCATCCTGAAGGGTCAGGCAGCTAACCAGGCTTTCTACTTAGAAGTTTTGAAAAGATTATGCAACACAGTGTGTGGCAGAAGCAGACTGATTGGTAGTAATCAGGTGACTGGTTTTTCCGTCATGACAATCCCCCTGCTAACATAGACCTATGACAATTATTGACCAAAAATGGTATGACCTCTGCGCCCCCCCCCCCCCCCCCCCACCAAATATTCACCCAACCTTGCCCCATGCAATTTTTTTTTGTTTCTTAGAATGAAAAAGAAACATGAAAGGAAAGTGTTTTGCTGATGTTCCTGAGGTGAAGAAAAAAGATGGAGGGGCTGCCAAGCACCAATAAAGATTAATTCAAATGATATTTTGGAAAACCTAATGAAAGATTATACAAGTGTACTAGTGCAAGTGGAGATTACTTTGAAGGGGATTGTAGGATTGTGCTTGAAAAGTGAATAAATAAGTTACAAAAAATAAGTTCAGTTTCTGTTAGGTACCCCCTCACAAATAATTGAGACAAACCAGAAAAGCAGTCAGAGAGAGAGTGTAAGTCTAATCACGATTTAAATCAAATCAAGCTGACTCAAAGACAGTTGAAAGTAACACTGTAAAAGATGACTCATGCTAAGTTGTGCATTGGTTCACATTTAAAGCAACTCTGGACTCATTTCAGTAACATACATGTGACCCTACTGAGTCTGTATAAATAGTTTTGAATTTCAATTTGGTAATGTACAGTCCTTGGTGGAATATAAATTAGTTAAGGAGTAAAGATATTAACACTACCACACTGCTGAAATTTGAAATAATTTCTTCTGTCGGTAAGGTTAGGTTAATATCAGCAATGTAAGTAATGAGTGCATAAACAATTGCTTCCATAAAAATTGTTAGAGATGATACATAACTAATGCACGAAAATTTTGCATGGCAGAGTAAGAAAGGAAAATTTGAACTATTTGCTGTGAACAGTATGTATATGGAGACTGACAGCTGCCAATAATTATTGAACATCTCCCACAAGAATGTTCTCTAGGCTTGAATAGCAGCAACCACATAATCCATATTAAATTCTGGGAAAACTAGTGGTCACAGTAAGATGATGCATTAACTATCTAATGCCTGCAAGTGCTGCAGTGATAACTGCAAACATGTGAAAAGAAATAGTAAGCACATGTATGACAGTTAGTAACGTCATGTTTATCAGCCAACAGTAAAATGCATTTGTGTCTCAGGGGCTCACTGTTTATGGAGAAGAGTATAAATCCAAAGGTCTGGAGTTCAGTCCTAGGTAAATCCTATGACTTTCTTTTTAACATGGAATTTCTTTCTCCTGTGGCAGTATTTATGTTAATGTGCCAAATGCTGAGTTGCACCGTGTTTTGGAGTCAACGTTAACCTGTAGGTCCCCATATATCTGGATGGGTAAGTCTATTCAAAGGTCTTTGGAACATAGGAGCATACCATCTCCAAAAGTGCCATTTCTAGTCATTCACTCTGGTAGTCAAACCAACAATGCAAGTGTGTACCTCTGTTGCTCTCTGCTTTGTCAGAAACAATGGCTTTATACCTGTAAACTATTCAGATTTGCATTCACACGAAAAGTCACCAAAATACATGGCTCATGAGTAATATTTGTGTTTTCACCATCCTCAGCTAATGGCTGAGACCAGATGCAGGGTGACATCACAGTCGTCTATAGTTTGTGTTCAAAGCCAAACTGCTTGAACCACCTAACAGCCAATGCCAGGTGGGCATGAATTATCACCTGACAAATTATGTTTCCTCTAAGGCATTGGTTATAAAGATAATGACTGTTTTGAAACCATACCAGCTGTGTACTTGCTGTTTTCCTACTGTTCTGGGCCACTGCAATGGGTAGAATTCTGTGATCAAAAGACTTAATCTCTGAGAATTATATGGTTTCTTTTCATTTGCTTTACAGTTATGTGACTATTTCAATGTTTTTTGGCTGCAGAGAAGTTTGTTGAAGGAGGTTAAGAACTTATTTTGAATTATTTTCTGCCAGCTTTACAACATGAAACCTTCAATAACAAATTTTTTTTATCTACAATGTACAATTAAAAAATATGGTCATGTATGAAAATCATGCCAATAGCTAATTTAGTAGTCACCAAATGTTTCTCACGCTAATTTAGATCGACACTGATTCTTGTTCAAATGAGAAAAGTTTAGTGTTATACAATGTAGCAAATTAGTGAGCTGTGTTCAGTTTCTTAACTAAAGACAAAATTAATCTTCAGTCAGCAACATTTGTACAATCAACCCTTTGAGTAATAAAGTTTTAGATGTCAAACAATAGAAACTCTGGATTGAAATACCAACAATATTAGGAAAACGATAGATTGTTACACACTGTAAAGATGACTCATTGAGTTGCAGACAGGCACAACAAAAAGACTGTTATATATTATTTCTTCAGTGAAGAAAAAACACACACACACACACACACACACACACACACACACACACACACACACTCTCTCTCTCTCTCTCTCTCTCTCTCTCTCTCTCTCTCTCTCTCTCTCTCTCTCTGCCTGTTTGCAACTCAACAGGTCATCTTTATGGTGAGTCGCAATCTATTCTTTTTCTTTTCCTAATATTGTTGAAGTGTCAGATACATTTTGCTACCTAGTACAGTCTCTCACAAACCCTAAAGTAGTTCTGTGTTCCTAACCATAAGGAACTTTTCCCTCTCCCCTTCACTAATTTAACATTGTGGGAAGAGAACCCCCTGGGTATCAAATCCATACAGAGTGTTTCAGTACTTGGAATCAAAAAAAGTTTTGTAATGTAAAGCAAATTAGACATAATATTAACAGCTAAAATATGATGCATGTAACACATACACCAATACAGTTTTTTAAAATCCAATGGAGTAGCAAATAAAATGTATATAGATTACACATTCTAACATATTAAGTCGTCTCATTACTGGCTCGCGATAATCGCAACATGAAATAGAAACATTTCGAAGTCTATTGTGAAGTAATGAAATCACCCTGTTCACTTGCACTGTAAAGTCTGGTTTGGAGCTGAAAATATCATTGTATTCAGGACTGATGAATATGGAGTTTAGTCCCATAAAACAACAAATTATCATCATCATCATCATCATCATCATTGTAATATAGTTCTGATTGTTGTAACTTCACACATTAATTATTTATTGTTAGTGCATGTGGATAGCACAAAACAGTAAATAAGATACCATGGTTTCTAGGGCACTATTACAATGGGCTTGGTGGTGAAACAGTGAGACATATTTCAGTTCACCACCAAAATAAATTAAAATATTGATAAACTTTGTGTCATGGAGTTTTTTCTGAACACAAAATATGAAAGGATGGATATCCAAAATCATAGTTTTTTTTAGATTAAGTTAAGGTTGTATAAAAGTATAGCATTTTAATATAAAAATGACAGCTTATACAAAATAACTTCAGGAAATTATCCATTTTACACATATTACAACAGTCATACAAAAATAATTTATTTCCAATTCAGTCAATCCTAATACTATAAAGGAAGTTGATCCTTACAATATTTTGAACGATGAAAAAAAATTGGAAATGAACATACAAATTATATTTTCAATATTCTAAATGGATCTCGTCCAGCGTTTACTTTCTGCGAATCTGTGTAAAACCAAGTGCAGCTAAATACTGTGTATATTTGTGTACATAGCTTAATAATGTACATTATAGGAAGAGATCTGACATGGATACCACAAGGCAGTGCACTCACCAGCATTGTATCTAGCTACACTTGGTCAACAACATAATGTTCTTGTAACACCTCCATCTGATGATGAGCCTGAAGTGGCTCAAAAACATGTTCATGGTTGAATAAATTGTAAAAAGGCAACTGGTTGCATATTTATTAGCAGATAAAATGCCAAGGATCTCATATTGCCAACCAACAGTTCACTTCAGATGTTTTCATTCTTAAAGCATTTCGATTTCCACACATTAGGCAGAAATTATTTGACTCTAGTGGGTAGTTCTGAAGAAGTGCAACTTCAACAATCTGTGTGTTGATTGTGACACATCTCACAGCACATTTGGCATAGGTATTTAAATAGTTCTATTTTGAATTTATAGTTCTAAACAATTAATGACCATAAATCTTTTGAGTGAGATGGTAAATATTGTCCCATGCCTAGCTCAATACAACAAGTTGTACAAATTTGAATAAAAATCATTGGAAGCACTGAAACCGAAGCTCTAAGATGAGGACTCATTTGAGAGAAATGTCTCTTCTAATACTCATTTTACTTCAAACCCATATAAGTGATGTGGGTGGGAGATAGGGAGTAAAGAGCTACATCCCATAAGCTGAATACCACAAGAGTTCCACTGTTGGTTTCAGAAAACCTTTCCGTTTAAATTATTCATAAAAGGACAGAAAAATACAATTTACATTTAACAGATATAAGGGGAGGGAGGGTGAAAACAAATTACTGTAATTAGCAAAAAACAGTTCCAAATTTTACACAAACATTTGTAGCATTACAGATAAAATATACAGTTTTATCTAAACAAACTTCAATACTGTTTGCACCATTTTAATTAAATGAAAAAAAAAAATTTAAAAGCACATACCTACAGTTACCATAGTTCTTTTTTAAAAAATCAGTAATATTTTTTCAGCTTAGCTAACAAATGATGCTTTTAAGAATTTATAAAAACACACTTGCTGTAACTTCTCAGAAAATTAAAAACATTAGCCTTTAAATAACTAGTTTCAAACTGTCAACTGAATGTATATCTTATTTTAAACAAAATTTTCCTTTGCACACTGCAGGATAAGATGTCTTTTGCACAGATATTATCAGAAATAACTGAGTCTATGCACACCAAAGTGTTATGAAAACTGCAAGATATACCAATCATAAATTTATGATCCCTGTGCTTCACATCACATCACAATATCACTACTTCACATTCCAGATGTATGATGATTCACAGCAAAAAATTTTTTTGTTCTTTTTAACTGCCCCCACTTTGACACTTTACAATGGACTAACCTAGTTTGAATTTCTTGTTTGGTACAAAATTTGATCTGAAAAAGAGAACAATTAAATCACTGAAATAGGTGTCTCAAAAACTGCATCAAAGTAACCATAAGTTATGTTAAGAATTCCTCACTGTCCATGTGCATCAACCAGCTTCAAACAGAAATACCATCTTTGATGTAAAGACTGAATCATATTGTGTTGATTAAATATGAAACATTGTGGATGGCAACTGTTACAGGATAAGTAATGCTCAAATATTTTTGATGTCATTAGCAAAACCATTCTCAGACAAGAAGACAGAACAAATGCAATTTTTTGTAAAGAAGAGAAACAATGTTATAGCAATTCTAATTATCTTATTCGTGCTTTCAAATTATTGATTTGTAGTACAATGAAAGACATTTATATGCTTTCACCTACAGAAACAAAACTGAACGTAAGAAATATCTTTACAGTAAAGACTGTACCCGAGATATCATAGAGCAACCTTATTAAATTAGGATTATTGGGTCAAGAACAAAGTAGCTCTAATGAAATTTCATATAGTGATGGAATGTGAAACATATCTGAACACACTAACGACCTGTCAAAATTAATCCAAATGTACATGTAAAATTATGGTAAATAGGGTGTAACAAAACAAAAAGGAGCTGCTGTATTCAAAATCTTCCAGAAATGGTGTAAAATGGAGGGAGGCCCACTGAGTGGCGCCCGGGTATCAAAATTTGCTTATAAAGAGTTGCATGTTTTGAGAAGTGTTTCTAGCAATAATTATTTCTGAGAAAACACTGACTTAGCTATCAACAGTTTAAGCATTCTGTATTTCATTGTAAGATATTTTAAACAATTTAGTGTTTTTAACAGTGACAGATTATAATGATGGCATAGTGGTAACAGAAATAATTATATGTTTAATGAAAAGCAGACAAAAACTGTGATACAGTATTTGTACAAACTGGGCAAGAATCATGGAATGAATAGGTTTCCATTTTGTGTTTATGGAAGAAATTTAGTGAAATGACAGAAAACTCAAATCAGGGTTTCATACTGGATTTTAACAAAGATTCTTGCAAATGCAAGTCCAGTCTGTTCAACGTAATACCATCTCACACTGTGTCTGGTGGTAATATACTATACTACACTATACTATACTATACCACCAATACCACCACCACTATTATGTTTATTATATCTCATGCCTTATACAATGGATGTCACAAGATACCTACTTGTGTGTGTGTGTGTGTGTGTGTGTGTGTGTGTGTGTGTGTGTGTGTGTGTGTCCATGTTCCTGTTCCAGCACAGACATTGGGTTGGTTGGTTGGTTAAGTTATGGGAATAATAGTGAGGTCATCAGTCAATAGTTCAAGAGAGAGTTCATCTGGAGTCAGTGACATCAGCCAGAAATTTGACTGAATTGTAATAGCATGTAGGAGTGGTAGAATCAAGGGTGAAAACAGTATTAATGCCAGAGATGAAACAAGAGAGAGAAAAGTATATAGGTTGGACCAGTAGGCAGACCAGAGCTTCCCCAGGATTCACCTGTGGTGAAACATACCTCACCCACATACCGTTCCCCACAAACTTGCAGTAGGCCTAAGACAGTAACAGAATAAATAATTCCTTCTAGCTGGGAGGTTCATGGTAGTACAGTGAGAAGCTAAAAGTGTAAACACAGACTCTGGGATTATAACAGTTCATTCACATCACATCTGCAAGAATTTAGTGACGGTAGCTTTAAATTTTGGACATGCTCCTTTGACTCATTCAAACAAACATCACCATCATTACCATGCTACCCTCACTCTATCTACTCAGCACTGCCGAGCATTAGATTTTAGTGTGAACGTGAGTCCATCTCAAGCAGTTTCATTTTTCTTGGGTCATTAAATAGTAAACAAAGTTATGTACTTCATGAGTGTTTAATTTAATAGTCACATTCTACTAAACACTACTAAAAATTATGCTATTTATACTACAAAATGTGACAAAATATTAGTGGGACATATCTTCTTGACTTTGTGAGGAAAAGAAGCTCAGCAAGAATTAGTATCAAGTATTTTCTACAGGTCTTTATGTCACATCTGTAAGGTGAATAAATGATCTTGAAATACTTACCCTTTAGTAGTAATTACATTCTCAGGTCTATCACGGTTTTCCACAGTCATTGCATCTCGCATGGAAAACTCAGCTCCATTTGGTGAGGAAGCTCCACTGCTGGATACAAATGAAGGTGGACCACTCCACTGTAAACCTGTGGGATTCAAAACAATAAACAACCTACACACGTAAAATGTTAGCAATTACTAAACAAAACAAGTTTTATCTCCAATTATTATCACTACCTGCTTCTACAGATAAATTAAATTTAATATCTTTAGTTTAATCTTATTCCTCATCAATAAACAACCATTCAAAACATGCAAATTGTGTAAAACTGGAAAGGAGGGAATTGATCCAAATATTGTGATTATTCTGTTTACACAATCAACAGTGATATCTACCTCTACATACATATTCTGCAAGCCACCATATGCTGCATGATGGAGGTTACCTAGTACCACTACTAGTAATTTACTTCCTGTTCCACTTGCAAATAGAGCGAGGGATAAATGACTGTCTCTTTCTTTATCTCCATACAAGCCTTAATTCCTCTTTTATTATCTTTGTGGTTCTTAGACAATATGTATGTTAGCAGCAGTAGAATTGTTCTGCACTCATCTTCAAATGCCAGTTCTCTACATTTTCTCAGTAGCATTCCCTGAAAAGAACATCACCTTTCCTCTGTAACACAAATGCCAGTTCTCTACATTTTCTCAGTAGCATTCCCTGAAAAGAACATCACCTTTCCTCTGTAGCACTCGCATCTTAACTGACCCTAGCGCTAACAAATTTAGCAGCCATCCCTGAATTGCTTCAATGCCTTCCTTTAATCCAACCTGGCGGGGATACCAAACAGTCTAGCAGTATTTGAGAGAGGGGTTGCATTTTACAGATGAACAACACATTCTGAAAATTCTCCCAATATGCCAAAGTTGACCATTCACCTTCCCTACTTCTGTCCTTATGTGCTCATTCCCTTTCATGTCACGTTGCAATGTTATGTCTAGATATTTAATTGTTATGACTCTGTCAAGCAGTACACAACTAATGCTGTATTCTAAAATTACAGGACCGAGCGAGGTGGCGCAGTGGTCAGACACTGGACTCGCATTTGGGAGGACGACAGTTCAATCCCGCGTCCGGCCATCCTGATTTAGGTTTTCCGTGATTTCCCTACATCACTCCAGGCAAATGCCGGGATGGCTCCTCTGAAAGGGCACGGCCGACTTCCTTCCCTAATCCAATGAGACCAATGACCACGCTGTCTGGTCTCCTTCCCCAAACCAACCAACCAACCAATCTAACATTACAGGATTGTTTTTCTTACTCGTCTGCATTAATTTACGTCTTTCTACATTTAGAGCAAGCTGCCATAAGTCACACTAGCTACAAATTTTATCCAAGTCATCTTCAATCCTCCTGTTGTCACTCAAATATCACATTTTCCTGGGGCACTCCTGATGATAGTCTCATATCTGATGAATACCTGCCATTGAGGAAAATGTACTGAGTTCTATTACTTAACTCGGTTTTTAGCAATTCACTTATATGACAAATGCTTGTAACTTTGCTAACAATATGCAGTGGGGCACCATGTCAAACACTTTAAGGAAATCTAGGAATACAGAATATACCCCTTCTCCATGCTTTGGTGGCTATCATGTGAGAAAAGTGCAAGTTGAGTTTTGCATGAACAATGCTTTCAAAAACCATGTTTATTTGTGGACAGAAGCTTTTCTGTCTAGAATAAATTTATTATATTCAGACTGAAAATATGTTGAAAATCTCTGCAGCAAACCTATGTTATGGATATTGGTCTGTAATTTTGTGGGTCTGCTTTTTTACCATTCTCATATACATAAGTCACCTGGCCATTTTTCTAGTCATTTGGGGTTTTGCACTCTGTGAGAGATTTACATTAATGCAAGCTGAGTAAGAAAACCAAACTGGGATTCCATCTGGACCTCATGATTTATTTGTTTTCAACTCTTTCAGTTGCCCCTCTATACCAGACCTCCATACACAGTCTGCACTATAGTCATCAAATGATGGTATGTTTGTACATTCATCCTTAAATGTGAGATTTAAAACTTCAGCTTTCCTTTGGCTGTCTTCTATTGCCACACCAGACTGAATAGAAGCCTCTGACTTGCTTAGTGATTTTTCATAGGACCATAATTTTCCTGAGCCGCGAAGGTATGAAAATGAAAGTTGTATGCTTTGTGCACTTATCTTTTTACAGATGCACAAACTTCTACTAACATTTGCCTTTCATCATTTGTGCATTATGTTTTGAACTGAGACTGCAACAGTCTCTGCTTTCTCAGTATTTTCTGGATTGTACTATTAAACACAATGGCTCTTTTCCAACCTTAATCCATTTACTTGGCACATACTTCTCCAGGGCACAATCTACAATCTGTTTAAACTTTCCAGAATGAGATTTTCACTCTACAGTGGAGTGTGAACTGATATCTGCCGGGAAGTGTTTAAACTTCACCCATAAATTTTCTATGTCCATCATACTGGAACTAAATTATGTCCATTCATTTTCTAGGTGGGATGCTATCAACTGCTTATCTGTTCTTTCTAGCAAAAATACAGTAATAGCCTTCGTGATGGATTTATTAACTAACCATTGTAATTATGATGGGATCATGAAGATGAATCACTGACAGTTACTGAACTAGCTGCTCAACACAGTTTTCAGAAAATGCATCCACAACTACTTCACAAGACTGTCTGTCCATACCACCTGCAATTAATCAATCGACATTCCCAGTTTATACTCTGTAGGTTAAAATCATCTCCATATAATATTGCGTTATCTGGGTATTTCTTCATTACTGAGCACGGAATTTTCTTGAATGATTCTAAAACTGTCAAGGCAATTTATTAATTGAGTTCACCTAGATCTGTTATACATGTCAAGTTAACTTCACAGCTGAACTCAGTTCCAAGCCTGATAGATACAATATTTTTGTCGACTGCAATGAACACTACCCCCTCCCATCCTGCATTATCTAATGTGTCTTTTACGATACATGTAACATGCCTCGCTAAATATTTCAGAGCTTTCTATGTCACATTTTGACCAACTGTTGGTTCCAAGAATAATTTGAATACATCATCTTTCCTGGAGGGTAGTAAATTCAAGAACCTTGTTACAAATACTTCAACTATCTACACCTACCCAAAAAACAAAAATGCTCATATGCACTCCAGAAGTATTATGCTACCCGATTAGCCACTTCCTTTGAGTAGTGCACCTGTGGTCTATCAAGGGGAGTGCTGACAGATCAGCAAATGATGGCATATACATTTTGTCTGTGTCCTCCTGGTCCTTTCTGTATAATAGTTAGCAGATTTGGAAGATTCATGAAGTATTTACCCTGTTCAGTTATCTATGTGGATCAGCAAATGAAGAAAAGCACATATTAATTAACTAACACTATATGAGATTTCATATTCAGTCATTTTTACAAACAGATGGACAGATATACATACAAGCACTGTAGCCCATGAATGTGTGTGTGTGTGTGTGTGTGTGTGTGTGTGTGTGTGTGTGTGTGTGTGTGTGTGTGTGTGTGCGCGCGCGCGCGCGCGCGCGCAAATCTTTCTGAAGAGACATCTATTCTTTATATATTGTAAGTTCTGATTGGCTGAGGATACGGCAGGGAATTGGTATCTGATTTTTCAGAAGTAAACATCCCGAAATTTGTTCAATAATTTCAGAAAACCTAAATCTGTGTGGCCAAGGGGAGGTTGAATTCAGCTTCTATCTACTGCAAGCCCAGTATGTTTTTCAAAGAGCCACTGTATTCAGCATGACAGATACGTGTGTATTTCATAATCACAATGGCAAACAAAAGCACTAATGTACACTATTTGAAGCATATACTGCAATTATGCACAGGAGCAGGTGTGTGTTGTGAATGACGGAGGGAAAGAAATGAAGTTCCAAGAAAGGAAACTATTGCAAAGTGCATACAGAATTTTTATACATATGCAAACTAGTGGACAATATAAATAAGTTTAGTTATTTAACAGTGTTTCACCAGAAAAGTAAGTCAATAGAAAACAAAGTGCAACAACTATAAATTGAACTAGATGCCACAGTAGCTTGGTTGTCTGTGTTACTGAACACTGGTACAAAGGAAATGGAATTGAATACCTATTTTTACCTTCTTATGAATTGGCTTGTTACTACAGCAGAACATTTAAAGATGGTTTGAGGCTCATGTATATATGTTGAAAGCGGACTTCAGTTTATAGTTAGGAGTGATACGATTTCTTTGAGTGAAGAAAAACATTCTGAACTCTCAGGAGTAGAGTTAAAAGAACAAAATACACTTAAAAATCTGTTATACTGTGCTTATATTGGTCTCCTAATGGTGAAATTGAAAACTTTTTCATTAAATTAATATAAGTGCAGGACAAGACAGGTAATCTTAAAGGACATATTATTATTTGTGGAGATGTAAATATTAATATGATGAAAGTGGAGAAGTCAGCAATAGATTCTTGAATATCGTGTACAGTTATGGTATCTCGCAATGGGTAGCAAAAGCCGGAAGGATAACTAAACACTCATCTTCAATAAGTAACCATATTCTAACAGATATCAACCATAACTGTTGTAAGGTAGCTGTTAAAAACCTTGGGGTATCAGACCATTTTGGTCAAACTGCAGAAGTTAAAATATCTAAAAAGAGATAATCAAGCTGATTAGCTACAGTAGGGTGTTTTTGAAATAAAAAAGGTGCAAATTTGCAATGTAGATGACCAGCCAGAAGTATATTCCGGAACACATCTAAATGAAAAATTTAACATATTCATAAATATATTCAAATTAAACTTTGGGGAGGCAATTCCTAAGATAGTATATTATGTTGGAGAATCTAACAGAAAGAATTGGGTAACAAAAGGTAAGAAAATAATAGTGACCCAGCCTTCTTACAGTTTTTTTCTCTGATACTAAAGGGTAACAGAAATTACTGCAGGAAGCAAAAAGAATCTAAAATGATAGGACCATACAGAACTCAAATCAATAAAAGCAAAGCCATTTGGAATAGCATAAAAATAGTTTAACAGATAATCCCAAGGACCTGGTCAACTTAGCAAACAACAACTTTAGAAATGTAAAAACCAAACTGCAAGAAAAGCTTCCAAAAATACAACATTTAGCTATAAAAACTATATGCCTTACACAATGCTGCCGGTACCCACCATTGGGGAGGAAACCAGTATGATTCCTCACACATTTAAGAGTAAAATGTCCACAGGTCTATATGAAATTTCAATTGGTCTACAAAAGACTACATTAGCAGCATTAAAGCATCCCTAACAGACGTTATAAATGAGTCATTCTCATCAGGCTGCTTTATGATTACCTAAGGCATGGAAAAGTTCTTCCCAATCACAAAATACATGATACAGATAATATAGGGAATTAAAGACCAGTTTGCTTACTGTCTTCCTATCCAAAAATAATAGAAATTATTCTGAAACACAGTCTTGTGGATTATTCGCATAAATGACAACATCTGTGCAAAGAACAGTTTGGTTTCAGGTCTAAAAAGGGAACAGAAGCTACTACAGCAAAATTTACAAAGCAGGTTTTAGAAGCCCTAGATAAAGGAGAAAAAGTAACAGGCATTTTCCTTGACCTCAGAAAAGAATTTGGCACAGTTGATAATGAAATAATTCTAGGTAAACCTGAAGCTCTAGGAATAGGGGGGGTTGTAAGGGTTGGGTTGGGTTGTTTTTGGGAAGGAGACCAGACAGCGAGGTCATCGGTCTCAACGGATTAGGGAAGGACGGGGAAGGAAGTCGGCCGTGCCCTTTGAAAGGAACCATCCCGGCATTTGCCTGGAGCGATTTAGGGAAATCACGGAAAACCTAAATCAGGATGGCCGGACGCGGGATTTAACTGTCGTCCTCCCGAATGCGAGTCCAGTGTCTAACCACTGCGCCACCTCGCTCGGTGGGGGGTTGTAAATAAATGGTTTAGATCTTACCTAGAAGACAGAATGCAGGGGGTAAAGATATCCCAAATTTCAAGTGGCTCAAATTATGTGGTGAAACATCTTTCAGTTCAAGAATATTTGAACTTTTTAGTCCCTCAAGTGAGCATGTTACATCCAATACTGTTTCTCATAAACACTAAAGACTTCCCAAAATAAGTCACACAAGGAGGAACCCAAGTTATTTGCCGGTGACAGCAATATAATAATTACAGATAAGACAGCAGAAATGTTAGAAGTAAAAGCTGAAAAAGCACTTATGGTGGTCTACAACTGGTCAAATAACAATAAAGTAGCTCTTTATGTAAAGAACAGTTTGGTTTCAGGTCTAAAAAGGGAACAGAAACTACTATAGCAAAATTTACAAAGCAGGTTTTAGAAGGCCTAGATAAAGAAGAAAAAGTAACTTTTACATAAGAAACCTAGTATAATGAAACTTAAAGTACATAATGAAACCACGGAATGTGTAGCTGGCACAAAAGTTTTAGGTATATATGTTAACCAACAATTAAAATGAGATGAAAGTATAAGAATACTTGGAAAAAGAATTAGCACAGCATGTTCTGCCTAAAAGATATATTCTGGGGTGCAAATGCACAGAATGTGGAAAGTGTGTTCAAACTACAAAAATGAGCCATCAGAAAAATGAGCAAGAGTCATAAAAGGGTCCACTGCATTGAGCTGTTCAAAAAAGGGTCTTCTGACAGTTCCAAGTGAACACATCAATATGCAGCAAACAACTCCATACATGATCATCAAATCAGATATAGTAATTGCTTGTACCTAGATAGAATGAACAGGGCACAGACCCAAACCACTATGTTTTACCAAGCAGTTAAGATGTATAATAAACTGTCAAGGGAGATTACAGACATAAAGGAACTCTACAAATTTAAAAAGCATCTTAAAGAATATTTACTAAAATAGTTTACTCCATTAAATAGTTTATGTTACATCAAGTTATTTCAAATAAGTAACCAGGTTGACCAATTACAAAGTAGACAAAGAGGATGGAATAAGCTTGTAAGAAACACAAGGCATTGTAGTTTGTAATTCACTCCATGCAATGTAAAACCCAAGTGTATTATCAGAGGGTGTTATGATTCATTTCTCTTGTTATAAGCAGGCTCTTTCTGCCCCACGTGACTCAGTGATGAATACCTCTGTGTGTGCGTGCGTGTGTGTGTGTGTGTGTGTGTGTGTGTGTGTGTGTGTGTGTGTGTGTGTGTGTCATTCACGCACATGCACCTGTGTGTTATAATTTTATGAATATCTTACTTACATCCTGTTCCATTTTATGCATATCTATCACAAATGATGCAAACACACACATCAAAAAAAGTTTTACATCACCTCGGTTCCAAGAGTTCCGCAACCTGTACAGAAAATTCGAATAGAGATCAACTTAAACATCATGTCTGCCCTTTTTATTGCCCATTAAAACCTCACATTGCATGTTGTAACACCATACAGTGAGACCTTCAGAGTTGGTGGTCCAGATTGCTGTACACACCAGTACCTCTAATACCCAGTAGCACATCCGCTTGCATTGATGCATGCCTGTATTCGTCGTGGCATACTATCCTCAGTTCATCAAGGCACTGTTGGTCCAGATTGTCCCACTCCTCAATGGTGATTCAGTATAGATCAGGCAGAGTGGTTGGTGGGTCACATCGTCCATAAACAACCCTTTTCAATCACGCTGGTCAAGTGATGATGTTATCCTGAAAGAAGTCATTCAAAAGATGTGCATGATGGAGGCGCGAATTGTTGTCCACAAAGACGGATTCCTTGTCAATATGCTACCGATATGTTTGCACTATCGATTGGAGGGTGGCATTCACGTATTGTACAGCCGTTTCAGCACCTTCCATGACCACCAGTGGCGTACATTGGCCCCACACAATGCCACCCCAAAACAGCAGGGAACCTCCACCTTGCTGCACTCACTGGACAGTGTCTCCACGGTGTTCAGCATGACTGGGTTACCTCCAAACACGTCTCCGATGATTGTCTGGTTGAAGGCACATGCAACACTCAGCAGTGAAGAGTACGTGATGCCAATCCTGAGCAGTCCATTCGGCATGTTGTTGGGCCCAAGTGTAGCGCGCTGCATGGTGTAATGGTTGCAAAGATGGACCTCGCCATGGACATCGGGAGTGAAGTTGTGCATCATGCAGCGTATTGCACACAGTTTGAGTTGTAACAGGCGTCCTGTGGCTGCACGAAAAGCATTATTCAACATGGTGGCATTGCTGTCAGGGTTCCTCTGAGCCATAATCTGCAGGTGGCAGTCATCCACTGCAGTGGTAGCCCTTGGGCGGCCTGAGTGAGGCATGTCATTGACACTTCCTGTCTCTCTGTATCTCCTCCATATCCAAACAACATTGCTTTGGTTCACTCCAAGATGCCTGGACACTTCCCTTGTTGAGAGCCTTTCTTGGCACAAAATAATTATCTGGACACAATCAAACCATGGTATTGACTGTCTACGCATGGTTGAACTACAGACAACACGAGCCGTGTACCTCCTTCCTGGTGGAAAGACTGGAACTGATCGGCTGTCGGACCCCCCTTCGTCTAATAGGCACTGCTGATGCATGGTTGTTTACTTCTTTGGGCAGATTTAGTGACAACTCTGAAGAGTCAAAGGTACTGTGTCTGTGATACAGTATCCACAGTCAAAGTCTATCTTCAGGAGTTCTGGGAACCGGGGTGATGCAAAACTTTTTTTGGTGTGTGTGTGTGTGTGTGTGTGTGTGTGTGTGTGTGTGTGTGTGTGTGTCATCCACACAAAGAAATTTTTCTATAGATGAATGAATGAATAAAATTTAAAAAAATAATAATAAATAAAATCAATGTATCATGATGACTGTTAGGTTTTGTGAGTGACACTTGAGACGTTTAAGGCTAAGCACAAACTGAGACATGTACAGCACATTTGAAGTGACAACACTAGAGCAAGACATGCACATTCCGCATGTGTCATGCAGGTCTTGCATATTTTGAGATGCTTAGACATTCCTTGCTCATACCAGGTGGTGATGCACTGCACTGAAAGAATCGAGGTGCATGCCCAGTAATCTCTCTCAAAGAATTCAACAGAAACTATTCAGTAAAAAATTTAATTTTTACATTAGCTGTATGTGTCAGCTTCCTGATGCAGGACATGTCATCTTGTTAATGGTCACAATAATTGTGACATTTGCATTTAAGTAAGACATTGTGCAAATTTCAGAAAGTTTGCATTGAAAAATAGGAGTCATTGTGGTATTGCTTTTGGTGCTTATTACACTACATGTTGCTGCTTATGAAATTTAGGTAACATATTAAATTTCTCATAATTGGATAGATAAGTAATTTACTCACCCAGTAGTGGCAGGGGAACACACACATAAAAGAACTTACTTATGCACGCTTTCAGAGCCAGTGGCTCCTTCTTCTGGCAGAAGGGTTGAAGGGGAAGGAAAAGGGGTGAAGGAAAAGGAGTGGAGAGGTTTGGGAAAAGGGGTAGATCTCAGAAAAGTCAACCAAAACTGCAGGTCAGGGGAGGCTTACCAGACGGGATGAGAAGGAACAACTGATTGATGGGGACTACACTGGACAAAATTTCCAATCCTCAGAGCTTCAAGGCAGAAGACAGAGATTACTGCAAAAACACTGTGCATGAGTTAGTAAGAGTGAAAAGTTAAGTGCATTGTACATGACAGAGGTGGGAGGGGGGTGGCACAAAATAGACAGGTTGGAAAATGAAAGATGTAGAAAACTAAAATAGACTGAGGAAACGAGTAGTTACTGTGAAAAAATGCTGAGACATAAGAAATTAACATTAAGGCCAGATGGGTGGCAAGAACCAAGGACATGTTGCAATGCTAGTTCCCACCCACCGAGTTCTTAGAAACTGATGTCTGGGGGAAGAATCCAGATGGCGTGTGTGGTGAAACAGGCATCGGGGTCACGACTACCATGTTGCAAAGCATGCCTCGGCAACAGGATATTGCTTGTTGCCAGTATGCACCCTCCGCCTGTGCCCATTCATCCTAACTGATAACTCGGGCAGTAGTCATGCCGACGTAAAAGGCTGAACAGTGTTAACATAACAGCTAGTATATGTTCTTCACTTTGTTTTAGTTTTCTACATCTTTCATTTTCTGACCAGTCTATTTTTCTCCATCCCCCTCCCACCTGTGTTAAGTACAATGCACTTAGCTTTTCACTCTTATGAACTCATGCATGATGTTTTAGCAGTAACCTCTATGTTGTGTATTACCCTGCCTTTCACCTTTAAGCTCTCAGGTTTCAATTCTTGTCCAGTGCAGTCTCTGACAATCGGTCTTTCCTTCTCATCCCATCTGGTAAGTGTCCCCTGACCTGAAGTTCTGAGTGACTTTTCTGAAATCTACCCCTTTTCCTAAACCTCTCCAGTCCTCTTCCTTCACTCGCTTCCTTCCCCTTCAATTTTGCATAAATATAACCTCCTTTTACATTTGTGTTCCCCTGCCACCCCTTGATGAGCAGAATTTTATCTATCAAATTAAACTGGCAAAAATTGATTATTTTTGTTGTCATATTGAATTTTTCATTAGACTTGGGAGGAGGTCTCTCTCTGTCTCCAATCTTGAGAAAATGATATTTATGTAGCATGTGTGCTTCTGATCACTTGCATGTGAGAACGAAATATTGAGAACAGCCCTAATATCTCCAAAACTGATCGAGATATTGAAATTAAATTGTGTCAAATGAATGTACGCAAGGAGGAGAGAATTTTACCAGATACATGGTACTTTCTTATCTAAGGTAACACAACAGAAGCTATAGTTTTTATTTTACTTTTTCAATCCAGTACTATAATTTCTAAGAGTCATCGATAGCTACTGAATAGATACTTTCTCAGTACAAAAATAAACATAAAATTTCTTCTCTTACGTTGCTGCAAACCAACACAGTGAGGTTCTGATCACCAACTTCTTGTTTTATGACACACACTATTTCAGGATTCTGTCATAAATAGCTACTGCAAGGAGAGTTTGTGCCAATTATAACGTATTTTGGCAAAAGAAGCACAATTAAATGTGCCAGCAAGAGAAATGTAGCCATTACTCATAAACGATTACACTTCCTCAAATGAAGAATGTTAATAATTCACCCAAAAATAAATCGAAAATTCTGTTGCGATCTTGGCAGAATCTCCATAACTCATTGTATTTTTAACAGTGAATGACTAGAATGGAAACTTACTAAATGATTTTTTTCCTGTACTTCATCTGAGAAGTATGAAAATAATTATGAGTGTGCCCTTCGGATGGGGTGATGTGCACATGCCAGACAATGGTTTGCCAAACTGACAATGTGTGATTCATGAATAAAAGAGTCATTGTTGAGAAAGTAAACAATTGATCCACTACAAAACATGATGGTCAGTGTACTGTCAGTAGCTGGGAATAATGCGCACAGCAGGAATGTGGAAGCTAACCAGGTGTGCTCTGTCATGAATGCAGGACTGTCTTTGTCGGGTAATTCAGGGTGACTCAAAAAGAAAGAACACACTTCAATGGTTTGGTGTATTAGAGAAAATGGATTAAAGACAGAAACACATTGCACATATCACTGGATAGAAGATGGCTCAAAGTTTTATGTTCTCACAGACACTATACCATATACTCGACATAATCACCATACACTGATTGAGAAACATTGAAACAGCAGCCCATTTCATCCTGCACACAAATCAACAGGTCTCTGTTTATTCAATTGACAGCTTCAACAATATGATTTCTCAGTTGTTGAAGAGTAGATGCCATAGGTGGGAGTATGACTCTATTTTATGTATGCCCACAGAGAAAAAATCGTAAGGTGTGAGGTCTGGCAACCTGGTACGCTAAAAGCAGTGAAAAAGATCTTGTTGTCAGTGTCTCCCAATCCAATGTTGTGGGATGGTGGTGTTAACATAATGCCACACCTCCAGGTGAAAGTGAGGTGGGGTGCCATCATGCATAAAAATCAAATCATTGGAACCTTTGTGAAGTTGAGGAAACAGCAAATTTTACAGTTCCCTCCACAAAAAAGAAGGATCCATAGAATATGTGAACAGAAACAGCACAAAACACTTTCAGTTTAGGTGAGTCTCTTATGTTTGATGCTCTCGTGATCCCCAATTTCGTACATTACGGTGTTTTACTTTACACGGCAGATGAAACGTTGATTTGTTTGAAAAGACGAATCATTTGGAAAAAGTGTCCCCTGTCATATACTGGAGAACTTAAACGCAAAATTTGTAACATGACACACCATTGTTTTCAGGGAGTTGAAGTTCCTGGCTTGCTCATTTTGTGGACTTCTGAGGGCTCCGTATGAACACGTCTCGCGTATGATTGACATTTTCATTAGATGTGCATGGCTGATCAGTGCTCTACCATTTGCATATCCAATGAACTTCCACAAATTTTGTATGCCAGTATAAGTCTGATTGTGCAGACCTGGCTTCTTGCTGATCGATGGCAGAATGTATGTCGCACTTGAGCAACGGATTGACTTCACGCTAATTCCAACATGAAAACTGATTTCTCTTGTGGTGTAGTTGCCATGTTGCTACAAACAAACAGCAGTACAGGTGTGTCAAAACTTTGAACCTTCCTCTTTCTAATGCCATGGTCAATGTGTTTCCATCTTTTATAGTTCGTCTGTAATAAACAACTGAAATCTGTTCTTTCTTTTTGAATCACCCAGTACATTTCAACACATTAAATATATCAGATTACCATACTCTTTCATGATACTGACACTTTCAGAATAATACTAAGCACATCCTTATTAGTGTAGCCTGTTTTATGACAAGTATACTGTTGCTTATATCATGTATGCAAACACTGAAGTGCTTTTTCTTGTCACTGTGTCAATCAAAACATTGTCATTCATAGGGGTTTCTCAACTGTTTCTAGCTTACAGTGAGAAGGTGATGTCCACATGCATGTAGGATAGTGTGTCCTCTTAAATCCATATCCAAGAAATCAAAGTGAAACTTACATACTTGATATCTTGGACACTTTTTACCAGGCATAGAGAGAAATTCCGACTTTTTGAATATTTGTATCAGATTGTTCAGATACACCAGCATATTAGGCAGCACGTAGACAATCTTGTTTCACTGTATAATATTTAAAATTTCTTGCCTTGATTCTTGGTCACGATTTTATAATATTCCTTACTAATTTGCTACAATGACAATGAACCATCTATCTCTTCTTGCAATTTCAAGACACTATGGAGGCAGGAGATATAAGCCAGTGGTGAATGGCTCATCAGTCACTGGATTAAACTATAACTAAATGCAGCACCTTTTACTTCAATATCAGTCACCAAAATTTAGGATAACAGCACATTCCAATACATGAATACAGCACACATGGTTCTGCCAAAAAATGAATAAATTGCTTCTAGATGGCAGTAAAATATACAGTTTTGTTGCAGTTTTTGAAATTTATGATTTATGAGAGCACCAATGCAACATGAAACTTGCGAAAACATTAAGAGAAACAATAGCACTTTTGAAGAAAGCTTACCAAGATGATGATCTAGTCAGGATGCAGTGTTATGAAAGTATCTCCTAATTCAAAATTTGTCATCAATCAACTGTAGATGACCCTTAACAAGGAAGGCTTCCCAGCACAAATTTTTGCACTCACATTCATAAAATTGAGAAACATTAACAAACTGGCAATGATCAAACACCAGTGCAAAGGATGATCATGGGGCACTAGGTTTTGGTTTACAACTATAACACCAAGACTGGTGTCTAGGCATCATAGTGGGTCAGGGAAGTATTTTTACATCCCAAAGTAGCACAAAGATAAAGCTAACAACTATATTCCTGATATCAATGGAGTTGTGGATTTGGAATTTTTGCCTCCATATTGAACAGTCAACAATCATTACTACCCAAGCTTTTTGCATACATTGCAAGTGCCAATTCTAAAAAGAGAAAAAGAAAACCTCAATTAAGGCAATAAAGAAGTTCTGCCCCTTTACACAACACTGATGAAATTATAGTGGATTAATCACTGGCATGGAAAGACACTCAAAAAGAAACTTCTGAGCACTGAATGGCAAAGTGGCAAGGCTACTGAGGCACTAGTGTGAATAGATGAGCTGGAGCACTTTGAAGCATGATAATGTAGGTTGGATAAAAATATTATTAAAAAAATTCAAAAAATTTTAACAATCTGTGTTCGATCTATGTCACACATGTTTAACAGCTGGTAACTTAGAAACAAATTCTCCCTGATTCCAAGACATATAGTATGGTATAAACCTGTTGTAAAATAGCTTCAATTTCTTAAACACAATCACTTTCTAGCTTCAAAAACGAGCAATGATATCATTTTAACTCTAACTGAATACTTTAAATACCAGTATCACTTTCAGTGTTAAGTTCTCTATGAATCCATACATGGACCTCAAACTGTGTAGTGTGCCTGTCTTGCTATAGAGCATGCACTGAAAGGTATTCAAACAGGTTATCACACATATTTATCATAAAGAATCAAATAATGAACGTAAAACACACTACAGCCCAGTTACTCACTGTGGCTTCATGAAATCATGCTGTACTGCTGTGACCCAGTCTTTGGTTGTAAAATTATTAGACTTCAACAAAAGTACCGAAAAGTAGTAGGGAAGTGCCATAGAGTGTTGCTTTAAGAGCCACAGGTTGGTAGGTGCAAGTGTAGTGACATGTGGGTAACAATAACAGATGTGCCAGAGGATTGTACAGTGAGGATAGCCGAGCTCTGTGGTAAGTGGAGTTGCACAGCCGTAACTGTGTAGCAAATGGGGTGGTATCACCACACCAGAGCATGTCTCTTGTTTTCACAAAGGTGACAAGGTGCCTGGTTTCAGTGAAACAACATCAGTGCCACCTAACTACTGTCCGAGGATAGCGAGTTGTACCCAGCATACAACTGTCTTCACATTCCATTGCGGTGACACCAGTAGGGTGAGGGGCCACGAGGCCTACGTGATGCCGAGGGAAGCAGTGTATATCAGTATCCTCATGCCGCAAGCTCAGTTGCGTGCGTAGGCAAGGGGCCATACCGTAACCTACACAGGCTGCTGGTCTCAGAAATGCAAGGTGTCAGGCAGAAGCTGCCAACCGTTCATTGTCCCCAGCCAAGATCAACCAGCAGGGGCTTGCCTGCCTCACTGTGCCATGTACTGAGATCAATAAGTTCTTCATAACTGTTAACAGTGTTTGCCCCAGGTGCTACAGTCTCTCACCATCATTCACTCATCCTCCAGTGTGCCCAACATGCTACAATGAATTCCTGATGAAAATATTGCATGAAGAATCACTCCTAAAAGGAAAAGAAATGAGATATAAATAATTGACAATAACATTAAACTATATAATGAGGTATTCTGATTGAATCACCAACTATATAATTGATTTTGAGTCATACCTACACCTTGCACATTAAATGTAATACAATACTCAATGTATTTGGCCCTTTTGACAGGTGACGAAATGCTGGGCTGTGACTGCAGCCACTACCGCTTCCCAGCCAATGGGTCCCAAAGGGTTCTCGTGCATCCATTGTTAAAAGGTAGTCACTTTGCCAACAACTGTGTCACAAAAATGTTATTGGATGGAACTGGTGTTATCAATGTGTCAGAAAGTGAAGTATGTTCTGGCTGTGCAACCCTTACACTCCAGACCTCCATATTCAGACAAAAGGCACTATAAAAATTTATGCAATTAGTGGTCTCACTCGCCAGTTGCACTTAGATGACACATGGATTAGGACTACACCACAGGTCTAGATGTAGCATAAAAGCTCAAACAAAAGACAAAAAACTTCCTTCAGAAACTGCCACAGCCAATAGTGTTGCCAGTCTGTGCAGACAGCCAGACTTAGAGAATTATCAGTGTGCCCATGTTATTTGTCCCACATCACAATTGGAGGTGACAGATTCTGTGGTGGTCAGTCACTGGGAAGGTTTTATGTCAAAGAATGCATCTTTCCTGAGAGAGTCCTATATTTTTCCTTCAGAAAAGGAAGTAGGTTTCTCTCTGACGACCCTTTAACTTATCATTCTTTTGTTGTTAACTGCTGAAGGCAGAGTTTTGTCTTCTTCATGTCATTTTCTACATTTCTGTTACCCATAGTTCGGTCATTAATTCCTAGCTTTTCCACTGTCTCTCGTCCATGATTTCATTTGCGATTTGATGCAGATAATGCTTAAATGTATCCAATTTCATTTTGGGAGGAAGTACAAGTCTCTCATTTTCTCTCTTATCCCGAAATATAAAAAATACTTTAGTACACTTATTTGTGAAGTCTTTGACCCACCCATACAGATGAATACTTAATATACTAGTTCATAACCCAGACCTAGATCAAATCCACATAGCAGCTTAATGATCATTAGTATGGTTTGTCTGTTTGTTTTCTTCACTAATATCAAAAACAATTTACATTGTATGGATTTGGTCATTGAAAACACTGAAAAAATCAATAGCCTAAAATTAATTTCTTACATAACAACTGACAATGAATTTTCTTTTAATCTAATTACATGTGTTTTTTAGTCTTAAATGCTTATGATTTCTGTATATATTATAATAAAGCACTTCTTATATTATGTAACCTGTTTTAATTCAGGTATTACATCACCATATAAAAAGTTTTATTTTGTAAATAATCTTTTAGTTTTATATGTTATGGAAACTTAGTATATAATTCTATGGCACTGTACAATAAATTCTGCTGCGTTTTAACATTATTTTTGTTCTGTCCAGATGAAAATTAAAGCTGTTTCATAATCAAGCACTAAACAATTTTTAACATAGT
The DNA here is from genome assembly GCF_023864345.2 of Schistocerca serialis cubense. NCBI lineage: Eukaryota > Metazoa > Arthropoda > Insecta > Orthoptera > Acrididae > Schistocerca > Schistocerca serialis. The sequence continues at coordinate 835,920,872 of NC_064640.1, forward strand.
AGTCAATATATCTTTACATACATAACACCAAAAAATATATTCACAAGGAACAGTTAAGATTTCCAGCAAGTTTGATACAGCGAGCCATACTGCCACTGTGGGTCATTATACACATTGACCTTTTCTGCAGCATTAATATAGCTTGAATATTTTTCCTATTCACTCCCCCAAAAAATATGCCATGGCTAATAACAGAATGAATACAAGCAAAATATAATGATATGTTACATGAAATATTTCATACTGATAAAAGAATTTGGAGGGGAAAGTATGCTATAGAGATTCTGTTACTAAGTATTTTTACATGCTCTACCCACTTTAATTGACAGTCAAACATGCATTCCAAGAAATTTTGTGCTTTCTATACATTGTGAGTATCCATTATTTATTTTCAGGTTATTGTGATCTGGTTTTTTGTTTAAGTAGAAGTTCACAGTACTTGTTTTCTTTACATGAAATGTGACTTTATTGTTTGTTGTCCACTTATATATACTGCTAAGCATTTCTTCAGCTTTCTCTCTTACTACATTTGACGACTTGACAGTGATCAGTATGTTAGAGGCATCTGCAAACAACGCTGTTTGCCCGTGCTTGATACTTTGTGGGAAATAATCAGTGTATATTAGGAGCAGTACTGGACCAAGCACATTACCCTGCAAAATGCCTCTGTTTATATATTTAGGGTCAGAAGTATGTTGTGTATGGTCCACTGTGTCAAACACTTCAGTTAGATTGAGAGATATATCTTTTGTACAGTTCCCTTTATCCAATGATTCTAGGACTTGTTTTGTCAGATACGCTGTTGCTGATCCAGTGCCTTTCCTTGACTGAAAATCAAACTGGTGATTGGAAGGAGTTTATGTTTATTTAAATAGTTCATAAGTCTATCTTTCACAACAGTTTCTATTATTGTTGCAAAATAATTTTTAGTATTTTCAGTGTCATCCTTTGTGAACAGAGGCAGTAATTTAGCATATTTTAAGTAGTCAGGAGAGCAACCCTGACTAACGGTGATATTAGGCTCTCAATACAGTCCTTAATCAGATAACTTGGTACTTCATCCAAACCTGCTGAAATTTTTGGTTTACAAACTGTTTTGTAGACTTCATCCTTTGTTGTAGGAAACTAATGGCACTCAATGTCGTATGCATTTATTTACGTTTTTGACATAAGGGGCTGTTTGAAATACACTCCTGGAAATGGAAAAAAGAACACATTGACACCGGTGTGTCAGACCCACCATACTTGCTCCGGACACTGCGAGAGGGCTGTACAAGCAATGATCACACGCACGGCACAGCGGACACACCAGGAACCACGGTGTTGGCCGTCGAATGGCGCTAGCTGCGCAGCATTTGTGCACCGCCGCCGTCAGTGTCAGCCAGTTTGCCGTGGCATACGGAGCTCCATCGCAGTCTTTAACATTGGTAGCATGCCGCGACAGCGTTGACGTGAACCGTATGTGCAGTTGACGGACTTTGAGCGAGGGCGTATAGTGGGCATGCGGGAGGCCGGGTGGACGTACCGCCTAATTGCTCAACACGTGGGGCATGAGGTCTCCACAGTACATCGATGTTGTCGCCAGTGGTCGGCGGAAGGTGCACGTGCCCGTCGACCTGGGACCGGACCGCAGCGATGCACGGATGCACGCCAAGACCATAGGATCCTACGCAGTGCCGTAGGGGACCGCACCGCCACTTCCCAGCAAATTAGGGACACTGTTGCTCCTGGGGTATCGGCGAGGACCATTCGCAACCGTCTCCATGAAGCTGGGCTACGGTCCCGCACACCGTTAGGCCATCTTCCGCTCACGCCCCAACATCGTGCAGCCCGCCTCCAGTGGTGTCGCGACAGGCGTGAATGGAGGGACGAATGGAGACGTGTCGTCTTCAGCGATGAGAGTCGCTTCGGCCTTGGTGCCAATGATGGTCGTATGCGTGTTTGGCGCCGTGCAGGTGAGCGCCACAATCAGGACTGCATACGACTGAGGCACACAGGGCCAACACCCGGCATCATGGTGTGGGGAGCGATCTCCTACACTGGCCGTACACCACTGGTGATCGTCGAGGGGACACTGAATAGTGCACGGTACATCCAAACCGTCATCGAACCCATCGTTCTACCATTCCTAGACCGGCAAGGGAACTTGCTGTTCCAACAGGACAATGCACGTCCGCATGTATCCCGTGCCACCCAACGTGCTCTAGAAGGTGTAAGTCAACTACCCTGGCCAGCAAGATCTCCGGATCTGTCCCCCATTGAGCATGTTTGGGACTGGATGAAGCGTCGTCTCACGCGGTCTGCACGTCCAGCACGAACGCTGGTCCAACTGAGGCGCCAGGTGGAAATGGCATGGCAAGCCGTTCCACAGGACTACATCCAGCATCTCTACGATCGTCTCCATGGGAGAATAGCAGCCTGCATTGCTGTGAAAGGTGGATATACACTGTACTAGTGCCAACATTGTGCATGCTCTGTTGCCTGTGTCTATGTGCCTGTGGTTCTGTCAGTGTGATCATGTGATGTATCTGACCCCAGGAATGTGTCAATAAAGTTTCCCCTTCCTGGGACAATGAATTCACGGTGTTCTTATTTCAATTTCCAGGAGTGTATTTACAGTAATTTTGTTTTCATGCTGCTAAAGTAGTTGTTTATATAGTTTGCCAAACCTTTTGGTTCAAATGGCTCTGAGCAGTATGGGACTTAACATCTGAGGTCATCAGTCCCCTAGAACTGAGAACTACTTGAACCTAACTAACCTAAGGACATCACACACATCCATGCCCGAGGCACAATTCGAACCTGCGACCGTAGTGGTTGCGCGGTTCCGGACTGAAGCGCCTACAACCGCTCGGCCACTGCGGCCGGCAAACCTTTTGGATTTTTTATTAGAGACCATTTATCTTTTATTTTTATGTTTAACTGATTCATCATTCTGCTACCAATTTCCAGCTTTACAATCTTCCATACTGGTTTGTTTTTGTTTTTTGCAGATAGTATCAGTTTGGAATTATGAGACCACTTTGCTGCAAGCAACACTTTCCTGTATGTTTGCCTATACTGTTTATAGAAGTGTGAGAAAGATGGATTAGACTGGCTGTCTCTTATGAAACTGAGATACTTCAGTGTTTGGGAAGATTTTTTAAAATACCTATGTCACCTATACATTTTGTTCCACTTTGATTATGGACATAATACTTTACAAAAAGTCTCTTCAAATTGTAGTTTGAACAGAGTCATTTATTTTTTTGAATTTTTCATTTGTATCTACCTCTGTGTATACTACTCCCCATGCTTGATGTGCTCTTGACAAACTTGTGCTGTTTTGGTTCAGAAAATATTCATCTGCAGATACGCATTTGCTTTGTTTTCACTGTGGCAACTTTCATATTTACAATTTGACTGAAGTGGTCAGATAATCCTAGATCTGCTATACCCACACTACAGTTTTCTTTGTCTAAATCTATTAATACATAGTCAACAGTTATAATTGACTGGTTTGTTATTTTTGTTGCACTGTTAACTATTGACACTAAATTGAAACTGAGCAATGCTTCTTAATAAGAAGTCACAGGTAGCATTAGAATTCACTGTATTTATATTTAGGTCTCCACATACGAGGATGTTGCCCTTTGGTGTTTCTGTCATGTCAAGAACATTATTTAGTTTAGATAAAAACCATATTCGTATCTCCACTAGGAGATCTATATAAACATAGAATAGTAAGTTTTCTACACTCATATTGGCTCCTTAATTGTACTGCTGCCAACCCAAAATGTTTCTCTTCACTGACTGCACAGAGATTATTTCTGACATTAAATGGGTAATTTTGTTTCTCAAACAATGGAAACTCCAGGCAGTAATATCAACAGTGCAGGGGAAGACAGATTGCTATTTACCACAAAGAAGACATGTCAAGTTGCAGACAGCCACAATTACAAGACACTTACATTCTTTATGGTAAGTAGCAATCTATCTTTTCCTACATTGTTAATTTTGTTTCTCATAATTGTTAACTTTGTTTCTCATAAATACAACCACCTTCACACCTTGTAGATGTTCTGTTGTATGCACATGTTAAATTGTGATACTTTAAGAGCACATGATTAATTTGCAACTCTCTTCACCAATGTTATGTGATACAAAAAGACAGCTATCTATATGCTCTGGATCAACATCTAGCTGTTGCACTTTATTTGTTAAACACTGAATATTTTGGTGAACAACTGTTAATTTACTACTACTAAATTTCGTGTTTCCCCCAAAAGACATTTTTGAGTTATCAACCCCTTCAGACCATATCAGTTTCCCTTATTTTTTATTATTTTACATATTTCCAGAAGAATTTCACTAAAAGTCATTGTATCTAGTCTATTTAAGTGCACACCATCTCTTCCCAGATATTTGTAACTTAGAAATTTATTAGGGTCTATGAATACTGCTCCAAGTTCGTGGCACTGTTCCCAAATGCTATTGTTTATTTCATCTGAGTAAGCATTACTCAATGAATTTGTGTGTAATATTCCACTGATTACCAAACATAAGCTTGTGTACACACTTTTGGCTGAGCAAATTATATTTTGTATTTTGTTTATTATTTCTATCTGGCTCCAGCTTCGGATAGAGTTCGTACCAGCATAAATTATAACCCTATGAAATGTTTCTTAGGGTCATTATTATTATTTTTGAGGTTGGTTTATTTTGTGTTAATGATATACTTAAAATTTTTGCTCACTTGCCGAGATTGGATGCTAGGATGAACATTGATATCACAATTCAGAGTTGCTACATTGCTCAACATGGAGACATAAATAACAAGAAATTAGGCCTGCTTCATTAAATCACTTTCACATTTGTGCTTTTCCTTGTATGTCAACGTTTTCCAACTATATTTATTTACAGACTAGCTTAGGTACCCTGTTTCACTCAGGTAGATGGTATGACATTGTGTGGTAGTTGTAATAAAAGTATAAACTCTTTATAAAGTATAATAGGTAAAAAATTTTATTGAAAACATATTCTAAACATTTATAATACTTGTTACGTGAAATGCTTCATTTGTTAGGTCCACACTTCTCGTAGGGTGATCTTTTCAAGGTGTTTCTCGTAAGGTGATATTTGCGTGGCTTATTTGAGTTCGCAGTCTTTTATTATAAGATAGTGTCACAATTCTTGAGTCTTTAATCTGTTCATTTCATTGTTCTTCAGTTTCTCTGCTTCTAATAGTGTTCATTCTCATTTGTTGGGAACTTAAACGTGCTTCGTGCTCTTTGTCTATTTCATTTTTTCACTATTCTTTTTGTTTTCATCATTTTGCTTCAGAATTGGTAAGGTCTCCTCCTCTTTTATGTTTGGGCACTGTCTAAAATATAAATCAAATCACCTTTTTATTAATAAATACACTAAGTACACTTTACACACTTTCCACGGTTTATTTTTGATTTATATTCAGTCTCTTTATTACTTTGACTACTCACACTTCACTGTTTGTCTTTATTCACTCAATGCACTACTTTCTTGGTTCCTCCCTTTGCGACTGATAGGAAACTGATGTTTGAACCCACAACAGGTATTGCTTTATATACCCCTATCAAAGGGGAGCCCCACCAGTGGAGAATTCCAGAAAGGCTTCGAATAGTCTTTAATGTTCCAGCACATTCCACAACATCTGAGTGTGTTCTGGAATGTTCCACAATGATTTAGAATTTTCCAGGATGTTTCTGAACATTTTCTACTCTTCCTGAATGCTCCAGATTATTCCCAAACATTCCAGAACATCCCAGAACATTCTGGAATGTTATGCAATGCTCTTGAATGATGTGGAATGTTTTTGAATACTCTCAAATGTTCTGGAATGTTCTCGAAATTTCTAGACAGTGAAACATTCCAGCCCTTATATCTTCAAAAGCACACCCTTAATGGGTTGGGGATAGAGAACCACCACACCATATAACTCCCTTGATTGTACGACGATTCACTTCTGAGTTTTAGTGGCATGTGCATTGTACACTTACTTTTATAATATAAATACTGATTTTCTCTGTGTCTTTTTTTGCTGAAATATGCACATGAGAATTTTCACTGGCCTGTGTGAATTAAGAGATTTACTGAGCTTGATCCAAATCTCCAATATATAGTAAATTTTTTGTTCAATTTCAATTGCAAGTCAGCCCCAAGTCACATGTAACTTTTTCTTTATACTGACATGTTTCACTCGACTAATATAAGCAGCTTCAGAAATTATGTAGTCAAAGGACACAAATTACAAATACCAGTCCATGTACAGTGCCACCATCATGCAATAATACACAGTATTATTTTTGTAACATGTGGTTCTCAGCTACTCGATTTCTAAAGATGTTTAGGTCTGTCGAGTGAAACATGCCAAAATAAATAAAAAGTTACATATGATTTGTAGCTGCTCTGCAATTTTCATTTCTAATGGTCATTGTTCCCCCACAGACAATGACTGCACACTCTAAATTTTTCGTATATGTCTGAAGTCTTGGTACACACTGAAATCCAAATGCCACAATACCACAGCTAGAGGAGCCAAAAGCAAATGGTGGAGACCATTGATAAAGTAGGTTATTGTGTGGTAATTTTTTTTTCTACATTTGAAAGGCAACAACACTGCAATAATCAATACTGAGATGATGAAAGTGTATAGCAATAATGCATCGTCCTACAGTACAAAAGATAGATGGTGCAGACGCTTCCAGTGCGGTCAAATGAGTCTGACTAACCAAGGACGTGGCACAACATCTCTCTGTGAAGAAACACGAACTGCAAGACAGCTGTTCTCAAATAGTAGTATAAAAAATAGTAAAAATGTAGAGTACTGCATTCTGGTCCTAGATGGGCCAATCTGACCTGACCTACCACTGTGCAGCACACTACTCTCCCAGTCATCATCAGGTTTCTCAAACTCAAAACTGTTAGTAATCGATCAAATAGCTTCTCAGTTGGCCTCACGAGGATACGTGCACTGTATCAATCCGCTCACCGAGGAAAGAGCCCTGGCAGTACTGGGAATTGAACCCAGGTCCCCTGCACAGCAGTCAAATGCACTGACCACTTAGCTATGAAGGAAGACTAGTGAAACACATTAAAGGTAATAATGGAAAAATTGGAAATCAGTCACAGACCAACTTCCACATATTGCATGACTTTTGAACATTAAACAGGTTGCCGTACACGGATTCCACGAACAGCTCACACGCAATTCGAGAAGCCTACCCACCAAACAATGCTGCAGCTGGCACACCAATCTTGATGATTTTTTTAACTGCTGAATGACAATGGACAAGTACTGACTGTCCCTTTACAACTACAATAGACAGGAGCAAAGTAAGCAGTGGAAGCTTGTGGATAAAACTCTGAGAAAGGATAGAGACCCAACCATCGTTACACAAGGTGATGCAAAGTGTTTCTTGGGACTGATACAGTGTGGCACTAATGGATTATGCTCATAAGGGATAAACAGTCACAGGAGCATACTAGTAAAATTTCCTGACAAGGTTGTTGGAGGTAGAGATGGGACAACCAACTGTTTTTAACAACCGATTGGCCAGTCATTTGTTTTTTCATTCAGTTGGTGTTTTCAGTCAGCTATATGACTGTTTTCACTCACCCACTGTGTTTGAGTGGTTTCATTCAATACGAGACAAATGACTGACTCAGACCTCTGTTGGTTATGGCAGTTATATGAATGTTTCACTCAATCTCCAGTTTTGAGTGATTTTATTTACATATTTCTTCAGCCCTTTCAGTTAAACATGAACCATAACAAGGACTGACAATTTTTTTTACAAACAAATAAAGTTTTGTATCACAAGGAGATGTGAATAAAAAGTATATTTCTAAAAATATTTTCAAAATATGTGTATTTACTTACTTAAATAGGAATTTTTGCACTTGCGGCATTAAATATCAGTTTTTGTTTGGTTTCAGAAGTTTAATATCTGGTGCTGAACTGTAAATTTATGTATATATAAATGAACAATCCTTTTTTAAGACTTTTTGTTATGTCAGTTTTGTGGTGTCACCGCCAGACACCACACTTGCTAGGTGGTAGTTTTAAATCAGCCGTGGTCCACTAGTACATGTCGGACCCGCGTGTCGCCACTGTGTGATCGCAGACCGAGCGCCACTACAAGGCAGGTCTTGAGAGACTGACTAGCACTCGCCCCAGTTGTATGGACGACTTTGCTAGCGACTACACTGATGAAGCCTCGCTCCTTTGCCGAGCAGATAGTTAGAATAGCCTTCAGCTAAGTCAATGGCTACGACCTAGCAAGGCGCCATTAGTAACATTGCATGTATCTAAAGAGTCTCACTTGTATCGCCACAATCTCCAGATGTACCAAAAGGATGGATTAAAGTTAAGTATTCCAGAAGCTATGTACTTTTCTTTATAGCATTCATTACGTATCCTGTTTCAGACCTCACGCACCCTGCTTTGGCTTAGCGCGTGCCTGTCGGCTTCCTCTCATTGTGTCTAGGCTGTCTTGTCTAGACACAACAATTTTCTTGCCTGTTTGTTCGGTACAAATTTTGCAGTTGATTTTAACCTAACTTCTCAATAAGCCAGACACTTGAAGCCTTCAACATAGCTCAGAACTGGATGACACTGAGACTTGGAGTGTGTCGGTGGGTACTTTGTTTTTCGGTCTGTCTGTTCGGTACGAATTTTGCTGGTTTCAAACTTCCCAATAAGGTAAAGACTTGAAACTTCCAACTTACATAAGAACTGAATGACAAAGCAATATTAACTCACTTTTTTTTCTGGTGTGTAGTGGAGAATACTTTGTGTACCACTGCTATTTCCCCGTTTTCTTATTCTAGTTGTGAATGTTCGGCAGTTAAGAACGATTACTTCTAACCTTCCGTGTCAGCTCGATTTTCACTAATTTTTACATTCATTGTCTTTTTGTGGGATATATGGAGGAGGAAGTGATATATTGGTTGACTCAGCTGAAGAAAAACTGATATAAACCTGAAAATTACAACATATCTCTGTTGTAAACTCGTCATAATTTTTGAAATAAATTGAAGTACTTTACAAACACAAGACTAAAAGACAGAAAATAACTACTTAAATAAAAAACTTTTTAACATACCATGTCTTTAAAACTGACAAAAAAAGTGTCACATAATCTCTCCTAACCCCATACAGATTCCTGATGCCGTACAGATAAACCTGAAAATTTGTACTTGTGAATTTTTAATAGCTATAAAAATACTTGAAAATTGAAAATGAAAAATGTGGGGTGCATACATAAGATAATAGTAAGGAACGTAGAGAGTAAATGTCATTGAGTAAAATAACCAACAAATTCTTAAAGTGCAATAAAATTGTTAGCAATTTATGTGCACTATTCATGTATCAATTACCTATTGCACATGTCCCACATTTTCCGTTTAAATTATACAAGTATTCTCATAGCTATTAAAAATTCACAAGTACTATTTTCAGGACTATCTGTATGGTGTTAGGAATATGTATGGCACTAGAAGAAATTATTTAATGCATTTTAGTTCATTTTAAAACTGTGTTGTATTAAAAAGTTTTCACTTAAATAATTATTTTTAATTTAAACTTACTGAAGCTCTATCTCTCTCTTCTCACTGGTTGGCACCCAACACTGATAATTCTTTTTTGATAAACGCTGAGGTGACTTGAACACAAACCAGACAAGATACAATTTTTTTTATTGGTGACTTGATCAGATGCATTTGAAGCATATGCTGCCACTTGTGGAAGTCCTTTTTCACAAAAAACATTTGTCATCATTTGCTAATTTCCTCTGAATTTCATTGCTTATTACAGTTCCATAAAATTGTATATAGCATTGAATTTATCTTGAGGTTCATGTCTTACTCAGTCATATGATTTTTCCCACTCATGTATATTACTCTGATTCATATATACAAATGTTTACATAATAGCTAAGGCATCTTTGTTTTCATCAGGGTTTTGGTACAGTCTTAGACATAAAAACTGACTGCCAGCCGGCCGCCACACAGACTAAGTCCGAGTCGTTCACATCAGGTGGCCATTAAAACTGACCACCCCTGACAACTCTAAGTCCGGCCGTCTGCACAATCTGACAACACTGTAAGATGCGGAAGTGTTAGGACGAAGTGTTGTCTACTTCCGAGCTAATATGGCTGGAGTGAGCCCATGGTCTTGCGGTAATCGTCGTGCATTCTAAACTTACAGTCGCATGTTCGCGTCCAACAGATTTTTTTTTTACCACATTTCGGTCTAAAGCTATGAGTCTGATTGAACATCGAAGACAATTCGCTTAACATTCTACCCACCCGCAATAACAAGTATTCCAGAAACAATTCCGCAGTATAGCTCGTGGCTGCGTCGCGATCATAACAGCTTACACTCAAGCGTTTCCTCGCGCTGCAGCGGCTACCGGCCACCGGCCAGATGCCACCCACCGCCTGAAATCCGGCGCAGCCCATGTGAAGGTGGCGCCACGCTGTCAGTGTATGTATCAATACCATTTTCGAATTTGAAGTTCTAGTTATCATGTTGCAGTTAAGCATTGGATTTTGCATACTTGAAAATCACGAACTACAGTTAAGCATTGTAAAATTGAGTCGCAAGTGGAAAAAGGTGTAACATCTGCAACACAACGTTTACTTTTGGTATAACAGAGGGGTGAATGTAGAGGAGGCAGCTAGAAAGATTTGAACTGTGTGTGGAGCAAGTGCTTTTGGGAAAAATACGCCAGAAAAAGATATTCTTGTTTCAACAAAGATCGTTCTGGCATGAATGATTTTCCACATTAAGGAAGTCTCGACTACTGATATATGTGACAGATTACCATTTTACCATCATGCGATATTTGCATTCAACAGGCAATGTTCAGAAGTCTGGTGTAGGAGTACTGCATGCTCTAATTCGAAACAACAAAAATCAACGGAGTGACTATTATTGAACGTCATCAGGTCGCTCATTGAGCATTCCTATGCAGTACTGTTACTGGTGATGTGTTATGATGCCCTTATTGTTAACTTCCTAAGAAGAAATGAAAGGCTGAGCCCCACCAAAAGACGTAGACTAGAGCAAAGAGTAGTGTGAACATAATGTTTTACATCTGATAGCTCCAAAAGTGTGTGTCGGACTATGAATTCTGCCCCAAGGGGTGTGTGAAACACAGCTGGAATTTGTTGTCAACAACTGAGACACCTTTTGGTAGCAGTGTAAGAAAATCGAGCAACAAAACTTCATCACCTATGCTACTGCATGATAACTGACTCTGTTGATTTGAGAAACAAAACTATCCAGGAGATTGATAGGAAAGTCTTCTCTCAGGCACTTGTATTGATAGGGAAGTCCTCTCTCATGCACTTGTCCCTCTCGCCATACATTGGTAAAATTTTACCTTTCCCGCTCTTGATCGATCAACCGTCAAGGCAATTCATTTCTAGACGAAAATACTCTTAAAACTACACTCGTTTAATGACATCATTAGAACCAGTGGGTTTCTACAGGCGTAGAATTTGTAAACAACTTTAGGATTGTCAGATTGTTTTAGATACCATGAAAGCAAATTCAGCTGCTGATTATTTTCTCTTTGAAGATTACTGTTGCGATTAATAAACTAATGGAAAATGCAATTAAAATATTCACTGCACTAATACAAATTAAATTCAGCTTACTACAGAAACATCACAACGACAGTCTATCATAATAAAGCATTAAGTGTCTGTGAGACGATTGAGCCTATTTTAACACAAATTAGTAGGATATTACCGACTTTTGACTTCGAAAAGATCTGTATTTACTTCATTTCCTGTATCATTCGCAAGTGTTATGAAAATGTGGCATTTCAACGATAAAATTATGTACTCACAACAACAAAAAATATCTCGGCAGAAAACAAAAGTGGCATTATGAAATTGGCAGTACCGTAAGGTTTTCGCTCTGACACTAAGGGTTACTGTAAGTAGCAAGACGAATTTTGCTCGAGCGTTATCTTACGATTCCCTTATTGAGTTTGTATCTGCCTGCTTGTAGCTCTGCTACAAAAGAATTAAAAATCTGGATTTCAGCGAGTCTCAAAAGGCGAACGAAAGCAGCTTGCACCTGGTAGCCAAGCATGTTACCTAGGAACTGGTTTTTTCCTAAAGTGGGAAGACATCCTTTTGTGGTTGAATTGTTGGCAAATGTCAGTCAGACGTGTGCCGTTGGTCTAAGCGTTTTGGTATGTTGAATTTGTACCAATGATTTTTCTACAGGTTTTTTCTGTTCAAAATAGAGAGTTGAAGTCTCCCATTAGTATTTTCACGTCATCTTGGTGTATTTTGCTCATGGTATTTTCAAGTGTGTCAGAATTTTTCAACATTTTTGGTGTGTTTCTTATTTTCAATGTTGGTGGGGGCATGTGCATTGATGAGTGTATATTTTCACTGGGGCTCTGAATGAGCATAGTCATACGTCGATTGTTGATGTGTGTGATCTCTTTGGTAGAGATAATAATAGATCTGTGTTCGAGAAAAGCAATGCCAAAGATTGGTACGCCTTTCACTACCTTTTGTTGTATTTTGCTCTTGAAGATGCAACGGTTTCCGTAATGCAAGGTTTCGCTGTCAGTTAGTCGTGGTTCGTGAAGAGCAAGGATGAGAATTTTTTGTTGGTCGATTTCATTTGTGAGATTATTTAGTATTCGTGCTTGGATCAATGTATCGATGTTTAGTTTTCAAATGCATGTTTTCTGCTTGTAGGGAAATTTACCAGAGATCTTCGATATTCTCTGCTGTGCTAACCTGGACTCCCCAGAATCCGAAAATCCAACTGCCGCCTGTTGACAGCCAGGTTGTGTACCACCTGGGTAAAGTTGACATTGCTTGAACAGTTCATGTTTGCTTGTGTTTCGTTGGTTTGGCTTGGGTGATACTAGGACTGGACAGGACCAGAGGGTGTTGAAGCCTTTGGAAGCAAATATTTTCAGCCGAGCTCATGGAGCTAACAGACGGTGACCAGAGTAGCAGTGATTTTCACTCAGACGTGCATGGATTTTGGGTTCAACGGATTGAGTAGCCGTTCAGGGTTGTGTTAGTATTTGGTTCACCCCAAGTATTTGATTTCCTCGGTACCACCCATATGGGCAAGGGTTTCCCCTATCAGCCCCACGGGATGATTATGATTATTATTATTATTATTATTATTATTATTATTATTATTATTATTATTATTGTCATTATGTCATCAGCAAATCCGATATGGTGCATCTTCCCACCACTGAAATAGAAGTGCATTGCTTGATTCAGTATTTCCATCACATAAATATGGGTTATAATTACGTTACATTGCTGTTAGTAGACATATTTCTCACTTTTTCTTAGGCAGTTGCTACCTGTTACTCCATCATCATAGGAATTTATGTGTGCAGCATTGTTGCAATACAGACGTTCAAATTATCCAATTTCTGTAATTTCATTTCGATATCAGATCGTTCGAATTGGATTCAGCCAGTCAGGCTTAATGTGGATATCCGAATACGACTCTCATCATTTGATAGACTGGGTAAACCACATTCTTAATCGGACGGTTGAATCTAGATCACTTATTTATGGCAGTGCCTGAATTCTTAAACACTGTGGAAAATAATAATACAATGTGCTTATTACTAATATGTTATTTAAATATAAATATATGAACGAACGAGATAACAGTTTATTTACAGGAGCAGAGCCCCATCCATCATAGCAGAGCAGTGCGAGATTGGTTTCAGAGCCAAGAGAGGATAAAGCTGTTGCCGTTTGTTCCACGATCACCGAGCATCAACCAGATAGAGAATATGTGGGCAAAGGTAACAAGGTCATTGCCATGTGGACCTACAAATGCAAGCGTGCTTTGGACAAATATAGAAAACGTATGGTGGGAAGTAAACCATCACGCTACACTGTCGACGACTTAATGAAATCAATGCCCCTACGCCTTCGAGAAATCATATGTAATGATCGTGGGTGGGTTGGTTACTAAAAGTATACTCGTCCACAAAACCCATGTGGACAATTATCTGATAGTCGGTCAAGCTTCGCTTTGTTGCAGCTCTTTAGATACAAGTCCATTTACTTTCAGTCTCCTCCTTACAATTCTTGCAATGCAAGGTAATTGAAAAATCTCATCCATTCGACGCCAACTGAGGAATTGACTGGTGCATGTGTTGTTCAACACACAGTAGTCGTCACCCTCGCTGGAATCAATGTGTGTGTGTGTGTGTGTGTGTGTGTGTGTGTGTGTGTGTTAACTCCATAGTATTGTTAGCAGACACAGCGCGCTCTTGTTGTCGAGGTTCGCGACAAGTGCACCGATTAGCAGTGCCCAATGCCGCCGCGATTTGTTTGTGTTGGCTGAGCGTGGACACTGTAGCAGACGCTTCGCCATAAACAGAAAGAAATCACCTTGGCTCTGACTGCAGTGAGCGGATATCACTGCCTGCGTGTTCTTAGAGTAACCAACGTGAGACTCTACTCTCAGGTGCCATGGAGCAATTGCAACGGGTATCATGTCATTAGTCATCAGAATATTAACCAGTTATGAAATGTCCACTCTATTTGAATCCCAAGAAAATAGGAACCTTCTCACAAAGGAATGTGAGGTGATATCAAAATTTATCCAACATACAAAAATTAACTGCAGGCTTTCATGTATGCAGTAGTAGCACACAAGGAAGTATTATGTCTTGGAAGCGTATATTTCATTTCCTCTTCTCATAGTAACTCCCTTGTTTTAGTATGAAGTGAGAAAATAAACACGAAAAACTAAAGTTCCTGAGAAGCATATCAGTCATCTCCTCTTCTCGCATCATAACTTTTGTTTTAGTATGAAGTAAAAAAATAAACAGTTTAAGGTTGTGACGCATAATATGACACCAGATTCTTATCGTAGGCGCCATCGGAAACGCAAAAATCAGGGAGCTGTCCATTCTTTTGTCCAACAGTCTGTCTCCTTCCATGAATTACTCCTGCTAATGTTATTGTGCTAATTACGGTATGGAAAAAAATGCAACAAAGACTATTTCCCTTACAGCAGTGGGGATATTTGCAAATGTCTGAAAGAAAAGACACTACGAATCCGGGTTCGAAACTGGTCAGGCACAAATTTTCATCTCACGCCGTTGTTCTGTTTTAATGCGCATGACAGCCTGGACACCATCCTTCAATCTTTAATTGATTAACAAAGCTGTCTATTTCGATTCGTAGTGTCTGTTCTTGCGGAAATTTCCGAAAGAACACACACACACACACACACACACACACACACACACACACACACACATTTTTATCTTAAGTGCTATTCGGAAAATGTTTGGCAACTCATTGATAGTGCCAGACTGGAGCTACATCAACCTACTCATTTCAGTAGATATAGTTGTCATTTTCTGAACAATTCCTGTTTAATAAGTGACAGTGACAGTGTCTCTCATCGTTTACTTTGTCGGAAACCTGCTTCTCTATGCCCTAGCCTATACTATAGCAACGAGTGATTGCTCACATTCTTGATACCTCACTGGATGTGCTACTGGAACTGTAGCCAAAGATTCAAATCCCACTAGAAAAGTATGTTTCAAGTCAGATGGTTTTGCTCCTCCCGTACTGTCATTGAAAACGACCACAACGAAATTAAGTATAGGTATCCTATGAAACCCTTGAGTTCATACTGTGGTGCTGTGAAGATGATAAAAGTAGTTTTTCACAATTATCAGATGACAGATGGAATATGTCATATTTCACTAAATTATGATTACATTATTATCTGTTGATTCACAGGCACTTTTCTGCCGCTTATTGTAACTGTTATTTGAATGTCAGAGCTGGAAGAATGGAAACATCAAATTTTCTCCATATGGAATGTTTGAATTCACCCTAAGTCCTCACATTTCAAATAAAGTCAGAATATCCGTTAGGAAAGCTGAAAACAATAAGCCAGGCCACGCCTGTCTTCTGGTGGATGTGCCAATGACAGTGTTCTCAATAACAATATTGTACAGCAAATATACATTGCCAACTCAACCACTGGAGAAGCTCCAAAACTGTGAATCGCATCTGGTAAATACGCTTTCAAGGTTTCAGTCCGATTAAGTCAGTAAAACACAAATAAGTGCCACAGCTATTAATTTATGACATTTAGTTTGCATTCAGTGCATCGATGTATTACAAGTAATTGCACTCTAGCCCCTAAAACTACTTACAGAAATGCGAATAAGACTCATTGACATATAATGAGGATCTTGCGGCCCTTGTCACCCACAACTGCGAAACGAAGCTATTGGTCACTTCCGAGGTCACTCACAGAACACATCAGCTGGTATCGTTCCTGGCGGTATAACTGAAACTTGGCAACAGCGCAGAATATGTTTGGCAACTCTGTGACCGACAATTTACTTCCTTGATAGCACAGAACTATCCTGCTAAATTCACTTGATATTATCGTGTCATTTCAATTTAACACTGAGTGACATAAGAATATCAGTTAATCCTTTTGAGTCCACGAAAGTCGTTCCACATGGAAAATATAACTACTGTCGCCTCTTATGTTGCGGTTTATCTGCCATAGCACTTACTGGGTCAATAAGACACCACGCCTGGAAGACACCACGCCTGTCCGCTAGCTCCTAGGTAACATGCTTGCCTGTCAGGTGTATGCTGCCTCCGTTCGTCTGTCGAGCCTCACCGAAAACAGCCGGCACGGTAGCTCAGCGTGTTCGGTCAGAGGGTTAGCTGCCCTCTGTAATAAAAAAACTGAGTGAATGGATCAATAACGAACTTCAACGGGCGTCATGGGACGTCCGCCACGAACAAGTGCAACGAACTATAACGAACAAAATGAGATTTAAAAAAAAGCCAGGTTTCTCATTGTTTTGTAGCAGAACTACAAGCAGGTAGATACAAATTCAATAATGGAATCGTAAGACAACGCTCTAGCAAAATTCGCCTTGCTTCTTTTAGTAACCCTTAGTGTCCAAGCGAAAATCCTTGAGATACTGCCAAATTCATAATGCCACGTTTTTGTTTTCTGCCGACATAGTTTTTGTTGTTGTGAGTACATAATTTCATCTATGAACTGCCACATTTCCATAATACTTGCGAAGCAAATCATGTGAAGTAACACTTCACCAACGTGTTGGGAACGTGGAAAAAGCACTATCCCTTCTGGATGCTCTCTGTATCTTCCTGGATGTCGAGTAATACGACCTTCATGCAAATGGTTAGAGATGAAGAACCTAGTGGTGAATGAACTCATAGATGAGCTGAATGTGGGAGACTACCCTTGAAAAGAATAAGTAGACGATCTCTTCACAGTAAGAAAATTTGCTAGTACTGTTAAACCTACGTGCACTGAACATTGTGGAAAAGTATTTAAAGACGTGCCCCACGAAAATTGGTGTAGTATTATTTATGGGGAAGCGTGTCCAGCACACATACTGAAAAATTATGTTTCTCGATGAAACTTTAGAGAGGGTTGTAGTGTATCTAGAGGTAGCCCTGGATGGAAAACTATTATGAACACCTCACATAAAGAATATTTTCCACTGAGAAAGATAATCTTATAAGCACTAGAAGCTGCTGTAGGGTAAACTGAGGTCTAAACCCAGTACGTACTGGATATACATCCCTGCAAAAAGCCCAATGATAATTTATTGGCCTATAATATGAACAAAGTCGAACAGAAGGTGGCTGCTAGGGAGTCTGGCGAAGTGCAGAGACTGGCCTGCTTTCACAAACAGATGGAATTAGCAGGACATCCACTCTTGGAATGGATATTATGCTAGACATGCCCGCCTTACACCTGTGGCTTAAAATGGAGGCAGCGGCAGGGACATAAAGGCTAAAAACTGGAAATGACTGGATATAGTTAGAATATGCGGAATTCCAAATCAGTAAGGCGATGGCTGGGGAAATGCTGACTAACTACACAATAACTTCTAGCTGTTTCAATAAACTTTACCATGTAACAGTTGGAAGCAGGTAGCAGTGGAAAAGCGAACCACAACACCGTGCAGGAGACATAATATAGTGGTTTACTGACAGGTTGAAAACAGATAAAAGTACCAGGTGTGGTGTACTACCTAGAATCTCTTTAGGGAAGATGGCCACAGTATTACACATTTTTTTTTTTCTGTCAGCATGTGCACGGAGGAAAATTAGAGTAGACCCTACAAAAATCGTAGCATCTACTTTTATTCAGACAGCCAAGCAGCTCTGAAATCTGTATCAGCCCCTGCAACTAGATCGAAGGTCGTTGCAGAATGCCGTGAAGCATTTTCTTTCGGACATGTCCGAAAGAACAGACACCACACATATATCCATATACAGGGTGTTTCAGGAGGACTAGTAGATATTTTAGCAGGTGGTAGTACAGACAAAAAAAATTCCATATAAATGCATCCACTTTTTATTGAGTACAGAGATACAGCTGTTAGTACGTAACACTAACAAACTCAAAGCAAAGGCAAATGAGAACATTCAAAGTTGATTTTCAAAAATTCGCCAACCAACTTCAATGCACAGTTGACTTCTCTTGATAACACCACGTGTAGCTCTACTGACGTCGTCTTTGTGTTCTTTTATGAGGGCTGCACTATTCATAACCCGAACGATCAAATCAGCTCTTGGGTTTACTTTTTATTTGTAGACTTCGCCTTTAACCATCCCCGCAGGCAAAAATCCAAAGAGATAAGGTCTGAGGACCTAGACGGCCAAGAAAAGTGCCCATATCTAATGATCCACCTTCCGGGAAATGTTAGGTTTGGATAATGTGTCACCTGATGACTAGAATGTGCAGGAGCCCAGTCATGCTGGAGGAACATACGCATTCTTGTAGCCAAATGAACCTGCATCTCAGTTCTTACGATAGTGCAACAGGTGCGCACTGGTTGGATGTAAATGAAGAGATATTCAAACTCGGCTTGAGTTTAAGGGCGAATGCCAAGTGCATGGCCACGAACAATTGGGAGTGGAAGCTTAATGTCATCGGAACCTTGTTGAAGGACCATGACATGCAATTGTTAGACCGACTGCATAAAGTTCACTTTATAAATACATACATACTTAGCATAATATATCATGTCGCAGCAGTTTTACCGATACTGCAGGTCACTACTCATAAAATATTAGCTGTAGGCTCTCGGTATGTGTGGAAACAAAATATCTTCAAAGTATCCCTCCACACGGCGACTTTGCAGAGGCAAAACAGAGGACTTGAAATTAAAGACATGCTTTTAAACAAATACATGCCACTAAGATAGGCATCACGAAACTTCTGTTCCTCTCGTTAGATCCTGGGGATAGGAACGCTCCTGTTAATGTAGCATGCCAGCCTAGATTACGTCCGAAAGTACTATGGCGATTGGAGCTGTATAAGACTTCCACCAGCACAAACCAACACTAGAAGTGTCTATGATTATATTAGCAGACATCGTCTTCACAAACCAATTCCAGTAAATTAACCTACAAAAAACTGGATGAATGTCTGGAAAAATATCAACAATAAAATTCTACCAACTAGAGTCAGTGCCGTATGGTGCGACATTGTAAATGAAACCATACCCTCAGCGGAAAGATTATGGAAAATCAAATTGAGACCCTCTCCATACCGCGACAAATGTCGGCTTGTAGAAACTGTAGCGCACATCTCCTTATGTGAAAATAGAATCAGAATTTGGAACTGGACTAGGAAGAAATTAGCACTACCAACAGAACCGCAGAAAGTCCTATACCGATAACTGAAGCTTTACAACCCGACTGGAAATGTTACCTGTCCGCAAAGAATACAGTTACTTGTGGCTTCTGGGACAGTTTGTGTTTTACGTCGTAACAAACAGAACTTAGAAGAGTACATGTTTTATATTGCAGAAGAACATTTTATGCTGAGAAGAATAACAAATATAAGGAATGGTTTCAAATTTTTTTTATCTATTGCTTTATGTGGGCTACGAAGAGGTAGAAAGTTTTTTTGATTAGAAGCAGAATACTATTCTTTCACTTTTTTTATTCCTGGAATATTCTTTTACGTTGGTTCTAAAATCAGAGCTGTTCTAATTTGGCAAAACCACTCCGGCTCTGAAATTTTTTTCATTTGTTGAAAAATATATGGCTTCCTTACAGACCTCGTATGCATCCAGTGGAAAATAAATTGTGAATAAATTTCTGAATGAATGTCTGTTATGTATTTTTCCATCACCCTTTTCACTGTTATAAGTTATGTTCTACAAGGAATGCACGCCATTGGAGGCGGCAATATGTAATTCATTTTACCTTAATTACTACTTCAATTTTGTTCCACAATTTAGAGGTATATATGGGTGCAAACATGGAATACATGGGAATAATGCAGCTGCTCAGTGACAGGTATGGGGGAGGCATTGAGGCCAGGCCTCGGATCTTCGACACCTGCCCTCTTTGCCTCCGCCTACCTGGTGCTGAAAGTCATCTCAAACTTTATATATATATAAAGTGCAGTGATCAGCATGTCTGTCTAGTAAGCAGGAGGTCCAGGTTCGAAGCCCAGTCAGTCACAAATATTCATCTCCCGTCTTAGCTGTATTTCAACGCACTGTGACAGTGTGGACGTCGGTCCGATAAGATGCAAGTGTTTTTTGAGGCAATAGAGGTGATTTGTGAACTTTTGTCTTGCCATCAGTGTAACAGGACTTCAACGGCTTCCAACCGTTAGTGATTGCTTTGTGCCGGCGCTAACCCATGTTATATATATATATATATATATATATATATATATATATATATATATATATATATATATATATATGCGAATCAGATTGCAGTTCATATTTAGTCAAATAACGAATGGTCAGTATACAAGTATGCCAGCCGGGTGGCCGAGCGGTTCTAGGCACTACAGTCTGGAACCGCGCGACCGCTACGGTCGCAAGTTCGAATCCTGTCTCGGGCATGGATGTGTCTGATGTCGTTAGGTTAGTTAGGTTTAAGTAGTTTGAAGTTCTAGTGGATTGATGACCTCAGAAGTTAAGTCCCATAGTGCTCAGAGCCATTTGAACATTTATGAAGTATACAAGGATTTATGAACAGTAGAAGCAGGATTGCAGCGAACTGATCCCTTAACCAAGTGCAACATAGAGTACCTGTGTAATGAGTCATTCCAGCTGCATAGCTGAGGGTAATATTTGTTACGCAATTCATTGCAGAATTAATGTAATACCCGCACGATGATCTCTGTAGTCATACTGTATCATTAGCAGCCCATGAATGGAGTACAGTGTGTTAACTGTAAGACGGCAGAGTTGTAAAGGGAGTGCGGGGAGAGGAGGAAGCAAGCATTGGCTGGCGAGGGGAGGGCAGTGGACCCTTTTTGGGGGGGGGGGGGGGGGGCGACAAGGCACACCTACCAGTTGCAGTGCTGGCACTACAATTTGCGCGTCATGCTTACACGAAAGCAGATGAAAGGCTTCTTCCTCTTCACTCATTTTGATAATGTTTAGCAGAACTACACAATAAAAACACGCAGAACAGTACAGCGCAAAACAATAACGAAGCAGACGACAATGGATACCTTGTGCAACACAGTCAGCTACGTAATGTTGGTAGCAGTCTAAACTGCGTGCCTACCGAAGCCTCCCGACATTTACCGACTTCTACTGATTCACGACTAGGGAGAGGTCTGCCATCTAAAAGTTTACACACTGTACTATGTCCATTAAATTGGATTACTCAAGCTGAGGCCAAATAAAGAGAAGTGATGACACCACAACACTATCTTTACTTAAATAGGTAGTCAGCACTAAATTATGTGTGCCACCATTAACGTTACTGTAAGCAGTTTGACAGCATAACACCACCACAACTACTGACAACCTGAGCCATATCATCACGCAGTTGTAACTCGCAGTGATTACAAGTTGCTGATGTTTGTCAAGAATAACGGAAAGCGCCCCTGAAGTTTCATTTCCATTACGCCTCGGATGGAGAGAATCCTAAATAACAGTAATAGGTCACCCAGCGAAGAGAAGAGTCCACGTATTGTCTCAAGTTCTTGCAGTTTGATATTAATGCAGTTCCCGATAGTTTCACACTAACGGGTTCTTTTGGCTATGGGAATTCTCATATGAAATTTATAAAAATGTAATTGCTAGAAAGCTCAAGTACCTTAATAACACCTCATTCTGGATTGAATAGACTCGGAAAGCGACAATAATTTGACGTTTCCATCCACCTCCTGACATCTTTCTGAATGAAGTCTGAAGTGCACGCACAGTTATGTTGCCTGCTGAATGGATTCTGTGCAGGGTTGTGGCAGCTGGCAGCCATTGCTGAATACAGACATTTGCAAAAATCCCCACTGCTGTAAGAGAAATCATCTTTGTTGCATTTTTTCCATACCGTAATTAGCACAATAACATAAGGCTTGTTCTGTTGAAGAACTTGATGGCCACAAGTCCTTAAATAAGAATTTCCTAGCGGGAGTAATACATGGAAAGAGACAGACTGTTGGACAAAAGAATGGACAGCTCCCTGATTTTTGCGTTTCAGATAGCGCCTACGATAAGAATCTGGTATCATATAATGCTTCACAACCTTAAACTGTTTATTTTTTTACTTCATACTAAAACAAGGGTACTACTGCATACATGAAAGCCCAGCACTTAATTTTTGTATGTTGGATAAATTTTGATATCACCTCACATTCCTTTGTGAGAAGGTTCCTATTTTCTTGGGATCCAAATAGAGTGGACATTTCATAACTGGTTAATATTCTGATGACTAATGACATGATACCCGTTGCAATTGCTCCATGGCACCTGAGAGTAGAGTCTCATGTTGGTTACTCTAAGAACACGCAGGCAGTGATATCTGCTCACTGCAGTCAGAGCCAAGGTGATTTCTTTCTGTTTATGGCGAAGCGTCTGCTGCAGTGTCCACGCTCAGCCAACACAAACAAATCGCGGCGGCATTGGGCACTGCTAATCGGTGCACTTGTCGCGAACCTCGACAACAAGAGCGCGCTGTGTCTGCTAACAATACTATGGAGTTAACACACACACACACACACACACACACACACACACACACACACACACACACACACAGACACACACACACACACACACACACACATTGATTCCAGCGAGGGTGACGACTACTGTGTGTTGAACAACACATGCACCAGTCAATTCCTCAGTTGGCGTCGAATGGATGAGATTTTTCAATTACCTTGCATTGCAAGAATTGTAAGGAGGAGACTGAAAGTAAATGGACTTGTATCTAAAGAGCTGCAACAAAGCGAAGCTTGACCGACTATCAGATAATTGTCCACATGGGTTTTGTGGACGAGCATACTTTTAGTAACCAACCCACCCACGATCATTACGTACGATTTCTCGAAGGCGTAGGGGCATTGATTGCATTAAGTCATCGACAGTGTAGCGTGATGGTTTACTTCCCACCATACGTTTTCTATATTTGTCCAAAGGTCGCTTGCATTTGTAGGTCCACATGGCAATGACGTTGTTACCTCTGCCCACATATTCTCTATCTGGTTGATGCTCGGTGATCGTGGAACAAACGGCAACAGCTTTATCATCTCTTGGCTCTGAAACCAATCTCGCACTGCTCTGCTATGATGGATGGGGCTCTGCTCCTGTAAATAAACTGTTATCTCGTTCGTTCATATATTTATATTTAAATAACATATTAGTAATAAGCACATTGTATTATTATTTTCCACAGTGTTTAAGAATTCAGGCACTGCCATAAATAAGTGATCTAGATTCAACCGTCTGATTAAGAATGTGGTTTACCCAGTCTATCAAATGATGAGAGTCGTATTCGGATATCCACATTAAGCCTGACTGGCTGAATCCAATTCGAACGATCTGATATCGAAATGAAATTACAGAAATTGGATAATTTGAACATCTGTATTGCAACAATGCTGCACACACAAATTCCTATGATGATGGAGTAACAGGTAGCAACTGCCTAAGAAAAAGTGAGAAATATGTCTACTAACAGCAATGTAACGTAATTATAACCCATATTTATGTGATGGAAATACTGAATCAAGCAATGCACTTCTATTTCAGTGGTGGGAAGATGCACCATATCGGATTTGCTGATGACATAATGACAATAATAATAATAATAATAATCCCAGGGGCCGATAGGGGAAACACTCGCTCATATGGGTGGTACCGAGGAAATCAAATACTTGGGGTGAACCAAATACTAACACAACCCTGAATGGCTACTCAATCCTTTGAACTCAGAATCCACGCACGTCTGGGTGAAAATCACCGCTACTCTGGTCACCGTCTGTTAGCTCAATGAGCTCGGCTGAAAATATTTGCTTCCAAAGGCTTCAACACCCTCTGGTCCTGTCCGGTCCTAGTATCACCCAAGCCAAACCGACGAAACACAAGCAAACATGAACTGTTCAAGCAATGTCAACTTTACCCCAGGTGGTACACAACCTGGCTGTCGACAGGCGGCAGTTGGATTTTCGGATTCTGGGGAGTCCAGGTTAGCATGGCAGAGAATATCGCAGATCTCTGGTAAATTTCCCTACAGGCAGAAAACATGCATTTGAAAACTAAACATCGATACATTGATCCAAGCACAAATACTAAATAATCTCACAAAAGAAATCGACCAACAAAAAATTCTCATCCATGCTCTTCACAAACCATGACTAACTGACAGCGAAACCTTGCATTACGGAAACCATTGCATCTTCAAGAGCAAAATACAACAAAAGGTAGTGAAAGGCGTACCAATCTTTGGCATTGCTTTTCTTGAACACAGATCTATTATTATCTCTACCAAAGAAATCACACACATCGACAATCAACTTATGACTATGCTCATTCAGAGCCCCAGTGAAAATATACACTCATCAATGCACATGCCTCCACCAACATTGAAAATAAGAAAAACACCAAAAATGTTGAAAAATTCTGACACACTCGAAAATACTATGAGCAAAATTCACCAAGATGACGTGAAAATACTAATGGGAGACTTCAACTCTCTATTTTGAACAGAAAAAACCTGTAGAAAAATCATTGGTACAAATTCAACATACCAAAACGCTTAGACCAACGGCACACGTCTGACTGACATTTGCCAACAATTCAACCACAAAAGGATGTCTTCCCACTTTAGGAAAAAACCAGTTCCTAGGTAACATGCTTGGCTACCAGGTGCAAGCTGCTTTCGTTCGCCTTTTGAGACTCGCTGAAATCCAGATTTTTAATTCTTTTGTAGCAGAGCTACAAGCAGGCAGATACAAACTCAATAAGGGAATCTTAAGATAACGCTCGAGCAAAATTCGTCTTGCTACTTACAGTAACCCTTAGTGTCAGAGCGAAAACCTTACGGTACTGCCAATTTCATAATGCCACTTTTGTTTTCTGCCGAGATATTTTTTGTTGTTGTGAGTACATAATTTTATCGTTGAAATGCCACATTTTCATAACACTTGCGAATGATACAGGAAATGAAGTAAATACAGATCTTTTCGAAGTCAAAAGTCTGTAATATCCTACTAATTTGTGTTAAAATAGGCTCAATCGTCTCACAGACACTTAATGCTTTATTATGATAGACTGTCGTTGTGATGTTTCTGTAGTAAGCTGAATTTAATTTGTATTAGTGCAGTGAATATTTTAATTGCATTTTCCATTAGTTTATTAATCGCAACAGTAATCATCAAAGAGAAAATAATCAGCAGCTGAATTTGCTTTCATGGTATCTAAAACAATCTGACAATCCTAAAGTTGTTTACAAATTCTACGCCTGTAGAAACCCACTGGTTCTAATGATGTCATTAAACGAGTGTAGTTTTAAGAGTATTTTCATCTAGAAATGAATTGCCTTGACGGTTGATCGATCAAGAGCGGGAAAGGTAAAATTTTACCAATGTATGGCGAGAGGGACAAGTGCATGAGAGAGGACTTCCCTATCAATACAAGTGCCTGAGAGACAACTTTCCTATCAATCTCCTGGATGGTTTTGTTTCTCAAATCAACAGAGTCAGTTATCATGCAGTAGCATAGGTGATGAAGTTTTGTTGCTCGATTTTCTTACACTGCGACCAAAAGGTGTCTCAGTTGTTGACACAAAATTCCAGCTGTGTTTCACACACCCCTTGGGGCAGAATTCGTAGTCCAAAACACACTTTTGGAGCTATCAGATGTAAAATATTATGTTCACACTACTCTTTGCTCTAGTCTACGTCTTTTGGTGGGGCTCAGCCTTTCATTTCTTCTTAGGAAGTTAACAATAAGGGCATCATAACACATCACCAGTAACAGTACTGCATAGGAATGCTCAATGAGTGACCTGATGACGTTCAATAATAGTCACTCCGTTGATTTTTGTTGTTTCGAATTAGAGCATGCAGTACTCCTACACCAGACTTCTGAACATTGCCTGTTGAATGCAAATATCGCATGATGGTAAAATGGTAATCTGTCACATATATCAGTAGTCGAGACTTCCTTAATGTGGAAAATCATTCATGCCAGAACGATCTTTGTTGAAACAAGAATATCTTTTTCTGGCGTATTTTTCCCAAAAGCACTTGCTCCACACACAGTTCAAATCTTTCTAGCTGCCTCCTCTACATTCACCCCTCTGTTATACCAAAAGTAAACGTTGTGTTGCAGATGTTACACCTTTTTCCACTTGCGACTCAATTTTACAATGCTTAACTGTAGTTCGTGATTTTCAAGTATGCAAAATCCAATGCTTAACTGCAACATGATAACTAGAACTTCAAATTCGAAAATGGTATTGATACATACACTGACAGCGTGGCGCCGCCTTCACATGGGCGGCGCCGGATTTCAGGCGGCGGGTGGCATCTGGCCGGTGGCCGGTAGCCGCTGCAGCGCAAGGAAACGCTTGAGCGTAAGCTGTTATGATCGCGACGCAGCCACGAGCTGTACTGCGGAATTGATTCTGGAATACTTGTTATTGCGGGTGGGTAGAATGTTAAGTGAATTGTCTTTGATGTTCAATCAGACTCATAACTTTAGACCGAAATGTGGTAAAAAGAAAAAAAATCTGTTTGATGCGAACATGTGACTGTAAGTTTAGAATGCACGACGATTACCGCAAGACCACGGGCTCACTCCAGCCATATTAGCTCGGAAGTAGACAACACTTCGTCCTAACACTTCCGCATCTTACAGTGTTGTCAGATTGTGCAGACGGCCGGACTTAGAGTTGTCAGGGGTGGTCAGTTTTAATGGCCACCTGATGTGAACGACTCGGACTTAGTCTGTGTGGCGGCCGGCTGGCAGTCAGTTTTTATGTCTAAGACTGTATATCAGAATCATCTGTAGTATTATCTGTTTCCATTTAAGAGGTAGAAATGAACAAAGTAAATTTATAAATTTCGAGCTTGGCAACTTCTTAAAACTATCAAACAAGAATAATCTTGAAGATCCAACCCAAGGTTACGTCTAGAGGTAGTATTGTGTGTTGTAATGTGTCTGCACAACCAGCTTATTGTTGACCTAGATGAGTGTGGAGAAATTGCATAAAAAACCACACTCAGGCTGGCTGGCAAAAGCAAGATGGTGCATACCTTCCCAAATCTGACACACAGACACATTTTTAAAATAATACCTCAAAACTGCTCAGCTGAATGAGATAATAACATCCTGTATCCATTTTCAAAAAAGCTGAGCATATATTCGCTCAGTGTTACTATGAACACAAATATATTCCAGGTAATTAACTTAGGCAAAGTTATAATTGTGTAACATTGGGTTTCCCCAGATTGATTCTGATTTTGAGGGTGTCCAGAGATGTACTAGATCTTTATTCAACTGTCCTTGGTAATCCTGGACCTATTTAAACGTCTGGGGAAATTAAGCTCATTAGAGGACCAGAAGATTCTTCAATTTAGTCTATTAAAAATTCAGAGGCAAGAACGCTTGGACACCCTTCTATACACTTAAAGGTCATAACAAACGATCTTCACAACTTTGATCACATATATTTCAGAAATGCTGTTTCTGGCATAATGTTCACACACATGTAAAGCTGTCCCCCCCCCCCCCACTTTAGTTAGTGACTGGCCACCCCTCAGCAGTTGGCACAGTGTGTGAAATGCTTAGTAAAGACCAGATCTAACACCCAGGTGCTGCAAAACCATATTACACTTTTTTCTTTTGGCAGGCTCTCCAGGAACTCTGAGCTCCCACCACTGCAGCAACGAGGACACACTAGTTCGGACATGGCACTGGAATATCCGTTAGATATCTTGTGAAATGATTTATCCCATATTAGAGGCTCATTTCACCTGTATTGGTATGCTGCTAATGAAGTATTTTCCCAAGCAAGCAGTTTATGGAGCAGACAAAACACAGTTTGTTGTAGAAGCTACACATGCATTGTTGATGTCTAGAGTGAACTGTGATGAAACATGAATGTCTTCATATGCTGTTGAAGAATACAGACATGCTGGAGAAAATTTACAGCACTGATAAATACTGTATTTCTGCCTGCACTCCTTCATCTAATACAAATAAAGTTTAAATTAATGTACTTTTTTTAACAAATTAAAGTGATAGTTTGCATTTACTAAATTTGACTAAGACTTTCTTGCAGTATCAAAACTTTTTAATGTATCCCAAATTTGGGCCTATATAATATGGTCACCTTAACACTACGAACTCTGTTAAGCGGCTTCTAGCACCTTTGGTGTGTCTGAACACTATACCACAACCTACACATTTCTACCTCTCCCCATTTCTGAAATATATATGATCAAAGTTGTAAAGATTATTTTGGAATGCCCTACATTTTAAATTCTGGTTTATGGAGACAATGAGAAGCTGCCGACAATTGGCAATCGCGTGCACTGCAATGCCATCAGACGAATGAATGTTTTAAACGTCACTTAACTTTTACTAATGAGCTGTACTGAAACTGACTTAATTTGCATTCATACTCTTTACTGCAAATGACTTCTATGTTTGAACATGAACATATCTATAATGCTCTCTCACAAATCCTTGTAAATCTCTTGTGTAATTTATCTCTACTGATTGGCAGGAGGCACTCTGGTGTTTTCAGTACTGAAATGCAACGAGGAAACATTCCCCCTCTCAAGTTACCCCTGCTCCATGGGGTGCGTGTGTGAATAATTAGATTTGTCCCAGTAGTTACATGTTAATGGCACATAGAACAACTAGACCCACACCAATATATGAGTAAGTTTTAAATGGTGAAAATAAAAATTACTCCATTCAGCACATAATTAAATGAATGAATATAATGCTTATCTTATCTTATCTTAACTTTGGCATACCCCATGAGATGTTTTCACTTACTCCTGGGAGTAGGGCTATCCTCTGGCAGTGTAATGTGGACTGCTTTAGTTCAACTAATGAAAGTACTGCAGGCTGGTTTCACTTAGAAGAATGAATGAATAGTTTAATGAGCAAAAATACTAATGAGTGGTTTCTCTTGAAAGAATGAATACACGGTTCAACTGACAGAAAAACAACTGACTGTTTTCATTTGAAAAGAAAGAATAAACAATACAACCAATATTCAAAGCTACAAAGATGTCAAACGTTTCAATTTGGTTGCATCCATAGGGTGCTTTCACTCAAAAAAAGCAAATGATTAATAATCCAACTGAAATGTTAAACTACAAACAACTGACTCGACTGTTTTCATTCGGTTGATCCCACAGATTGGTTGCATTCAAAATAATGAATGAGAAGTCCAACCAAATGAATGATTGTTTTCATTCAGTTGCTCCCACAGATTGGTTTCACTGGAAAGAATGTATGAGTAGTCGAGCCGACGACATCGATTGAATCCATTCAATTGTTCCCATTGACTGGTTTCACTGAAAAGAATAGGTAAATAATACAACCAATAGGTAAAAAACTGTAACTGAATGACATGAGAGTTTTGCAACATTCGAATGAATTGATTGTTTTCATTCGATTGTTCCCACCATGAGTTGGAGGCATTAAGGTGAAGCATTGTGGGGAAGTGACGTGCTTCATTCTCTGTGACAGTGCCCCAACTCATTCCGCATAGGACAGACAGCTTATTTGTGCTATCAAATTCTGTATTCCCCCTCCCTCTAATTCTCATGCCATGGCACCCAGTGACTTGTTCCTCTTTCCTCAACTGAAGAAACCACAGTGTGTGATTCATTTCCAGAATGACACAGAAGAATTTTAAGCGAGAACATCTACTGAACAGTCAAAAACACATATTGAGAACTAAGGTCTCCGCCAAGTCATTTATCACTGGAAACAGTGTCACCTAGAATGGTGAATATGTAGAGAGGAACTAACCTGAACAACAAGTTTCACTGTTGAGTTCAATTTGTTGAGGTAATAATTATAACTTTATTACTACCCCTCATAACTGCTGGGTTCAGTCAGTGTGATAATACTTCAGAATCAGCCTGTTCATATTTGAAAGTGGTTTCTGCTGTTTGTATGGCAGATGTATGCATATCCTTGAAAAGACAGCCTAGTTCATAACAATTTGCACACCAACTAGGTTTTCGAAGAGATTTTCCTGTGCCATCTGGCTTACCTGTAACAAAATTCTCACCTAAAATATCAAACAGTACTAGTTCATATAGATGTCCACCCCCCCCCCCCCCCATTTCTCTTTAGTTAAAAACACCTAATCCAGAGATGAGCTAAAATTACTGAAATAGATGGCTTTATATGGCCGCCTAACTTTTGTAGTCCCACCCTCAAGTGGCTGTGAATCATTAGGATATACGTGCTTCTGTGTAAAGATTACTTTCGGCTCAGATATAATCTGTTGTTTTCTATTCTTTATCTCATATGTTTTAGTAATTTAGCCATCCAAATTCATTGAACTGCAGACAATCAAGAAGTAGAGTTATCAAACTCAGTTAGTTGAATGAACACACAGTGTTTTAAAATAATAGTGGCTATTCAGAATAAAAGAGATAGGAATCATTCTGAACAATGGCAGAAGAAATCTTTACATGAATACTTCCTGAAGAGTATTCTTATAAATATTACTCAGAAATTCCTAAACAATTAGCACACAAACTAGGTTTTCGAAGAGATTTTCCCGTGCCATCTGGCTTACCTGTAACAAAATTCTCACCTAAAATATCGAACAGTACTACTTTCATTTAAAAAACAATCCATGCTGCTAAACTATACATTAAATGAATGTCTGCAAGTTCCTGTAATGTGTAATTCTCTGTCTCTGATAACCAGTCAGAACTGTTAACAGTGATAAACTCCATTGTGGACTCACCACAGACACATGTGTATTGTGTTTCAATGTAGCTCTATGAACATCAATGAAGCAGGCTGTTGTTTATTATGAAACTATTTATGTTTCCAAACACATGCCTCACAAACACTGCTCATTTGAGATCTCATGCCAGATGGTATACTTATTCTCTATCATTGATTCCTTATCTCAAAATACTTGGTTTAGAATTCTCTGCCATCCATTTAATATTGTGCCAAAATATTATGATAACCTATGTCAGGCATATAAAGGCATTTCAGCCATGGCTATTTGTAAGACACTCTCCTAGAAAAACTAAATCAATGGGTACATTTTTATGCAATGTAACTAACCCATAACAAACCAGTTCCAAAGGAGAATTAATATCTTTATTTCAATTCTACTCACTGATATTTATACCATAGCCAAGATTCTACATATTGCCATCAAATGTTCAAATGATGAGCACTCAACTCACCAATTTCAATGAACTAGGCACCACAAATTATTTGTTTAAAATCTGTGGACTATTTACTAACTACAGGTCTTAAATGGAAGCATTACTTACTACTGCTTGGAGACTGCAATGGCAAGTGATGAAGAACCAGTGACGAATGTGGTGTAGATGGAAAATTTGGAGGCGAAGATGACGGTGAGCGAAACAGAGGTGCAGATGTAACAGTCTCTAGGAAACAATCCAGTTGTTTCAGTGACAGAGCATTGTGTAAAGTCTCTAGAGGCCGTATGGGGGGCACTCCACCACACCCTTCAATTGCTGAAAATAAATAAATAATTAATAATAATAGCAAATACTGTCTTACATAATTTATTTCCTGAAAATCAACACTGCCAAACCAATAGTTATCAACAATAACATGTGGACTGTCATTAACGTTCTCATAACACTGATTTTGTGAATTTCATATCAAATTACTTTTTGTTTGAAAATCTACCTCATTTCATTTCTCAGTAAGCATATTTGCAATTAATTTCCAACCAATGAATAAATGCAAACACACCTCTCTGGTTTGCCACAGGATAACATCATGCACATTTAACAATATTTCATTGATATAACTATTTGACAATTTCAGCTGTTGGTATGGTTAGTCGCCTCTTACAGCAGTGGCAACAACAACAACCACCAGTTGAAGATGCCAAACAGTTGTATCAATGAAATATTATGGGATTTGCACGTTACCCGGCTGCAAACCTGAGAAGTGCATTTGAAGCAGATCCACAGGGAAAGCCTGAAAAGTAACAATGAATAAATAAATAAAAGAAATATTTCTGCATCAAGTGCTTGAGAACAGTTAAAATAATCATTATTTTACAGTGTTCCCTCTTCACATTCCTTATTATGCAAGAGTCAGATTGTGTGTCCTCATATTACTCTCACTAATAAGACCATGCAGTGACTGCTCCTCTTCAGTGATCACTGTCTTCTACCTCCCCATACAAAGATTGTAACTCTCCATACTCTCACTTTAATTCCTATAATATCACAACCAAAACTGTAGCTCCCACAGTTTTCTATTCTTATGACATCTGTGTCCCAGAAGATTGTCTCTTTTTACAAAGTTTATAAATAGAAAATAATAACTGTAAACAGCATTCCGGTTTCTTGTGTTTCTTGGGGCCTATAATAATATACTTTTCCTCAGTGCAAAAGAAAAATGATTTTTGTTTGATTCTCATTAAATGTAACCTTAGTTAGACCATTGCATATCTGCCTATAAATTACTGCTCATCTTTCCTTTTCATGAAGACTGCTAAATGTTCAATATTGAAGATACAATACACAATCATTAAGTGAAAAAATAAATTACGAGATTGATTTACATTTAAGCCATTAAGTTACATTTGATTAAGTACTTTTAGGACGTGATAACTTTGTGACTCCACCAAAACAGGCAGGTACATTAAAAAAAAAGTATCATTCAAAAATTAATAAAAATAGACAAACACTGACAGAAAAACAGAACTGGTCAACAGAGAAATGTGCAACATATATTTACAAACTTCCTTTCATAGTTTCACTTTTGCATTTGTTGAAGTATATGATTAACAAACCTCTCCTAGCACACTCCATTTATCATCTTGAGATTCATGTATGCAGTATGTAAAAATTAAAAAGATCTATCACTCTTGGTCACATTCAATGGAATAAATTTGTAGACACATAGCAACACTACTGTCTATGTGATCTTTCCAATATTCAATTTATTCTTCCTTCTTTACATAGCTGTTACCATCTTAAAAATGTGCAACATTTGCACAAATTTACCTATGAACCAGAAAAACACAGTAGTTTGATCACATTTTTTTGTTAATAGAACTGAGTTCTTATACTGGATGGCAAATGTTTGTAACATCAAAGTGTGCCCAAGTACAGTGCAGCCCAATCAGATTGTTCAGTACAGGAAGGTATTGTCACTGAACAGTTGTAGAGAAACTCTGATTGCCTGACAATGAAACTCCACTTGGTAAAATGAATGACAGTTATGCATATAACAAAGATAAATAACCCCACAGTGTCCAAATATGAGGGTAGTACTTAACTTACAGAGCCAATAACATTGTTTAAATATTTATGGGTAATACTTAGAAACAATAAGAAATAGCATGTAAATATAAAATAAGTAATAGAGAAGTGCATGAAAGATTTCTTTGTTGGATAATTTTGAGAAAATGCAGTACATCAGCAAAGAAAACTGCATAGAAGATTCTAACACACCCAATTATGCACCACTGTTTAGTTTTCTTGTCTAGCAAGTATGACAGCAGACACTACATTAATTCAGATGTGAGGTGTGCTAGGATCACAGCAGTTCAGCATAGCACATAGAAAACTTTTAACGTGTATGTTCAAGGAACTTACATGGGCATCTTTGGAAGAAAGGAGGCATTATTCTCACTGAAAGTATATTTATTTGAGGAAAACTGCTGTGTACATCGTACACACCACATAGGGGTCATGAGCATAAGGTAAAGAGGGATTTAGGTACATTTTTTAGGAATATAGTGAGTCATCACCCCCCTCCCCCACCCCCCAACCCCAACCCCAACCCCACCCCCACCCCCACCCCCACCCCCACCTAGTATACAACTGGAATAGAACAGAAAACCGTCTCAACCATTAACAGTCCAGTGTTTCTGGAGTATTTGTAGGACAACACAGATGTGCTCATGATTCTGTAACATTATACTGCATAGCGAGAATACCAAAATTCTTTGTCACATTGTAACATGCAACCACAAACATCATCACAATGTTTCACTAATGAACAGTATTATGGATGGCTTCATATACAGCTCTCCAGGTGTTTCAAAGTAAAATATAATCCAGTTCTCATTGCTAGGCAAAAGTAAAAACTCAACATACAGCCTTAACACTATTATGATAACATCTTTTAATGATTATCTAAACCAGGAATAAAATGCTCTTCAGGTCTTTGATGATTCACAAAAATGAAATTTTGTTGTTCTAATGAAGTTTTCAACTGAAGGGTACATGACTGACTACAAACTATAGCTGTGAGACTGAGAAGCAAATTGTCTTTCTGTCTATTGCATGTTATGGAAAGCTGTTTAGAGCTTCGTGATACACTAAATAAAATCAACATATGAAGCATTATACAAATTATGGTAGCATATTATGCCACACTGTGCACCCGAAATTGATCAAGTGCTGTATCCTTCAGGGAATGACTTTCTCTCAGGTACAAAATGGTTTCAGAATTGTAAACAAAGCAACAGACAGACAATCTTTAAAAAACTCATACATTGATTAAATGTTTTCACAATTATTTTTTTTTCAATAACAGGAACACAATAGTTTATCATTTTTTCAATCTGCTACTATAGCAAATGCAACCAATACAACGTCAGACAATGCTAAAATACAAAACCATCAATAAAATTGACACCTGCTAAAACACCAGCCAAGAATAATGTTTGGAAACGAAACAAGTCTTTTGACAACCCCTGAACTTGCACATATGTACTTGCGCTTAACAAATTTTATTCATTTGCCCATAACACAGACAAAATTATTAATGAACTATTCAGCAGTGAAGCAGTGACTCACCAGAAACATTAGAAACAGTTGAAACTCGTAAATTGGGAGCACTAGATGACCCACTAATGACTGCAGTGCTGAAAAGGCTCCTTGTAGAAGCACCCACTTTCCTCTGCAGTTTAAATCCAGAACCTTCAACAGGGAATCCCAGCATCCTAAGATAACAGGTCTCTTTCTGTGCGTTGTGCCGCCATGATGCAATACGATCTGAAAAAGATGGTGTAGGGATTGTTTCTACAACAGGTGCGGGTTTAGGCATAAGGCTTGGGGAAGACTTTGAACGCGATAAAGGCGATGGAAGTGTTAGGTAACAATGTTTTCCAAAATTTGTGAATTTTGCAGATGCTCTTTTGACTTACATGTTTAACAAAAAAGTAAGAGTTCCAGAAAAGAGTAGAGATGAAAACATAACAAAATGAGAGAGAATGGGAGTTAAAACATATAGGTACATGAGAAAATTGCGCATTATAAGTTTTATTTGAGTGAGAAACAAAAAATTATGAGAATGGGAATAAAGCAGAGTGAGACCATTAGTAATCAAAGGGTATTAAATTTTTTTATGAGGTCCAAAAATGTAAATCAACATAAATAAGGAAAATTAGTATGGATGAAGACATTAATAGGGGAAAGGGAAACACATATGTTATGTTTAGAATTATATGAAAATTTGAAACAAAATCAGATTAAAAATACAAAGACTTCTGCACTTAATTCATGAAAGTCAAAAGAAGATAAAAACATTACTGAATCAATCACAGAGATATCTGAAATTTAGACCATAGAAAGATGACTAACTTAAATGATAAATGGCTATTGCTGCACAGAAACAATGGTAATACAAACAGTGACATACCACAAAACCCAGATTTTTTACAGCTCTTATTGAGGAATTGGAGTCTATTGAAAAAGGAAAATGGAAGCTGATACTCACCAAATTCATAAGCTGATTTGAGCACAAATAACAGGCTTGAGTGTCAACAATTCACCAACAAATACTTGTTTCAAACATGAAGAGAGGAAATGTGAAAGGGGACACTTTTGGAAATGAGGGAGGTTCTTAAACAAACAACACCCATGACAGACTCAGGAGGATACCCACTGAATAATGGTCACTGGAATGGAATCCAATGCAATAGAGGAGACTATACAAAATAGGGAAATTTAAGACTGTCATCTTGGGCTACATTTCCTTAGTTAACTCTTTTTCTATTTACTCTTATGAAATATATCATCATCTGTGCAATCTACTGTTGGCCAGAGAGCCAT
Organism: Schistocerca serialis cubense; assembly: GCF_023864345.2. Taxonomy (NCBI): domain Eukaryota; kingdom Metazoa; phylum Arthropoda; class Insecta; order Orthoptera; family Acrididae; genus Schistocerca; species Schistocerca serialis. The sequence continues at coordinate 835,957,491 of NC_064640.1, forward strand.
TTTCCCAGATACCCAGCTTTCACAGTATTTAAATCGATACCTAAAAGTTGTTGCAACTGAATAGGAAGATACGGAATTTTCAACAGGTGGCTTTTGTAGTCTCTGGGTAATGGTCTCTTGTTTGAATCCCAGATATAAGATGAGGCATCTTTTTCTTTTATATCCTTTTTACTTCAGTTTTTTGTTTTCTCCCAATTTAGTCACATATCTTCAATGTATCAAAAAGTATCTAAGCTATTTTTACTTTGACAAATAGTCACTGCAGCCGCATACAGAGTGAAAAGTATGTGATCTTAATCATATTAACCACTGAGATGTAGATAACCTTCTTTTTCTTTTTAATTAAGGTCTGTGTTTGTTTGAATCCAGAATAGTAGTTCTACATGTTTTGTGCTGCTCTTTATACATTCTCCATAAGTTAGTACATTGTCAGTTAGTTCTTTGCTACTCAAAATCATTGTATACCTAAAAAAATTATAAATTAATAATGTAAAAACATTAACTATTTAACAAATATCAAAAACTTAAGAACTTCGGCGTATGTCCCATTGTGCCTGGTCGATGAAGACTGATTCTTATTCACCTGTAATTCATTTAAATACTCAGAACTATATGTGAAATAATGGAAATTCAACCACTCACCTATAGCAAGTTGGTGCATGGAGCACAGAAACACACAACATAAAACATCATTCATGTTGTCTTTTGAGTTCTAGCTCTTTTTCAAGCACAAGTACACAAATTTTAACACACAAATACCCACATGCCCACTCCAGGGGCCATTCGCCATGGCCAGGGGAGTGTGCATTTGGGTGTCCATGTAGTTGTGTGTGTGAATGTGTGTATTATTGCCTGAAAAATAGCCTTTGCTTGAAAGCTAGAATGAATGCTGTTTTCTGTTGTGTGTTTCTGTGCTCCACACATCAATCTCCTATTGGCGAGTGGTTGCCATTCCCTTATTTTACATATTGCTCAATCTGGGAATTTCCATTACTGTTAGAAATTCAGAACTGTAATCTACAAGTAATTACCTCATATTTCAGCAAACTACTGTAGTTCAACCCCCACAAACCCTATTAAAAATACACATATAGACATTTTGCACCTGTGGCATACTACAACCCACACAAGTGAAATACAGCTCATTTTTTGTACTCCACTCTTTCAGAAACACACTACATATCCAATCTCTGTTTTGAAATAAAAATAAATAAATAGATAAATAAATAAATCCAATTACAAATGTAGTAATATTCTCAGACAAAGCACTACTGCAAGAATAATTTATGGATCTATCTAAACTTCAACATGCCTGCTTCTCTGTATGATACAAAGTTATCAGAACACAGTGTGTCAATGTATGTCCACCACATTTTGTCAAATGACCACCCCTCGTGCTTTCTCACTGCCTCCAACGATAACACTGTAGATAACTACACTAGTGGGACGCTTCAATTTACTCATTGATTACATTTTGGATCCAGTGACTAGCTACACTCCACTCACACGAGTGCCCCCGCCATTTGCTCTGGTTGGACTACTATTGTTCATCAGTTCCTACAGGGTTACCAGTGATAATCAGAGGAAATGCACTACACATTTTTCCAACTTACTCAGTGGTTAACCAGACCCACTGAATTGCTCTAGTAAAAATGCTTCTCTACAGACTGTACGGGCACAATAAACACAATACCGTATTTACTCAAATCTAAGCCGCACTCGAATCTAAGCCGCACCTGAAAAATGAGACTCGAAATCGAGGAAAAAAAAAAATTTCCCGAATCTAAGCCGCACCTGAAATTTGAGACTCGAAATTCGAGGGGAGAGTAAAGTTTTAGGCCGCACCTCCAAATCGAAACAAAGTTGGTCCATTGTAATGTTGTTGTTGTGGTCTTCAGTCCTGAGACTGGTTTGATGCAGCTCTCCATGCTACTCTATCCTGTGCAAGCTTTTTCATCTCCCAGTACCTACTGCAACCTACATCCTTCTGAATCTGCTTAGTGTATTCATCTCTTGGTCTCCCTCTACGATTTTTGCCCTCCACGCTGCCCTCCAATACTAAATTGGTGATCCCTTGATGCCTCAGAACATGTCCTACCAACCGATCCCTTCTTCTGGTCAAGTTGTGCCACAAACTTCTCTTCTCCCCAATCCTATTCAATACTTCCTCATTAGTTATGTGATCTACCCATCTAATCTTCAGCATTCTTCTGTAGCACCACATTTCGAAAGCTTCTATTCTCTTCTTGTCCAAACTATTTATCGTCCATGTTTCACTTCCATACATGGCTACACTCCATACAAATACTTTCAGAAATGACTTCCTGACACTTAAATCTATACTGGATGTTAACAAATTTCTCTTCTTCAGAAATGCTTTCCTTGCCATTGCCAGCCTACATTTTATATCCTCTCTACTTCGACCATCATCAGTTATTTTGCTCCCCAAATAGCAAAACTCCTTTACTACTTTAAGTGCCTCATTTCCTAATCTAATTCTCTCAGCATCACCCGACTTAATTAGACTACATTCCATTATCCTTGTTTTGCTTTTGTTGATGTTCATCTTATATCCTCCTTTCAAGACACTGTCCATTCCATTCAACTGCTCTTCCAAGTCCTTTGCTGTCTCTGACAGAATTACAATGTCATCGGCGAACCTCAAAGTTTTTATTTCTTCTCCATGAATTTTAATACCTACTCCGAATTTTTCTTTTGTTTCCTTTACTGCTTGCTCAATATACAGATTGAACAACATCGGGGAGAGGCTACAACCCTGTCTTACTCCCTTCCCAACCACTGCTTCCCTTTCATGTCCCTCGACTCTTATAACTGCCATCTGGTTTCTGTACAAATTGTAAATAGCCTTTCGCTCCCTGTATTTTACCCCTGCCACCTTTAGAATTTGAAAGAGGGTATTCCAGTCAACATTGTCAAAAGCTTTCTCTAAGTCTACAAATGCTAGAAACGTAGGTTTGCCTTTCCTTAATCTTTCTTCTAAGATAAGTCGTAAGGTCAGTATTGCCTCACGTGTTCCAGTGTTTCTACGGAATCCAAACTGATCTTCCCCGAGGTTGGCTTCTACTAGTTTTTCCATTCATCTGTAAAGAATTCGTGTTAGTATTTTGCAGCTGTGACTTATTAAGCTGATAGTTCGGTAATTTTCACATCTGTCAACACCTGCTTTCTTTGGGATTGGAATTATTATATTCTTCTTGAAGTCTGAGGGTATTTCGCCTGTTTCATACATCTTGCTCACCAGATGGTAGAGTTTTGTCAGGACTGGCTCTCCCACAGCTGTCAGTAGTTCCAATGGAATATTGTCTACTCCGGGGGCCTTGTTTCGACTCAGGTCTTTCAGTGCTCTGTCAAACTCTTCACGCAGTATCATATCACCCATTTCATCTTCATCTACATCCTCTTCCATTTCCATAATATTGTCCTCAAGTACATCGCCCTTGTATAGACCCTCTATATACTCCTTCCACCTTTCTGCTTTCCCTTCTTTGCTTAGAACTGGGTTTCCATCTGAGCTCTTGATATTCATACAAGTCGTTCTCTTATCTCCAAAGGTCTCTTTAATTTTCCTGTAGGCGGTATCTATCTTACCCCTAGTGAGATAGGCCTCTACATCCTTACATTTGTCCTCTAGCCATCCCTGCTTAGCCATTTTGCACTTCCTATCGATCTCATTTTTGAGACGTTTGTATTCCTTTTTGCCTGTTTCACTTACTGCATTTTTATATTTTCTCCTTTCATCAATTAAATTCAATATTTCTTCTGTTACCCAAGGATTTCTACTAGCCCTCGTCTTTTTACCTACTTGATCCTCTGCTGCCTTCACTACTTCATCCCTCATAGCTACCCATTCTTCTTCTACTGTATTTATTTCCCCCATTCCTGTCAATTGCTCCCTTATGCTCTCCCTGAATCTCTGTACAACCTCTGGTTCTTTTAGTTTATCCAGGTCCCATCTCCTTAAATTCCCACCTTTTTGCAGTTTCTTCAGTTTTAATCTACTAATCATTGTAATATGAGACACAATTTAGGTCGAATGAACGACGATACAGCTACAGTAGTTTGGTTCGAGTTGTAAGCTTAGCAGTTAAGCTTTACCAGGTAGCCATTGCTATGCGTCAGGCGCTCCATCCGTATTTATACGGGTACCCTTCCTTTTTCACGTGCTTCGTCTGGGTTGAATTGTTTGCTTATTTTCCTTTGATCTGATAAGTGTCGTTCTCTTTGTTATAGGTGTTTACGTCACACTAAGCTGAAAATGCATTAGTGTACTGTGTCGTGCATTGTTTCTCGCATGATGATAATGAGTGTTTACGGCCTGTCGCTGATCGCGGCACAGCTTGCTTTTGTAGGCGCTACCGCTGCTTACAATTTAAAAAAAAAAAAAAGAGGAATCGTCTCATTAGCGAAATGATGGCAAGAGACTGCCATTTGTTGTTACTTACACTGCTGCTTTCTTTGATAATGATCAACAAGAACCAAATAATAGACAGCGTATGATAGAAGACGTTCTGAACCAGAGTTTAGCGAAAATTTTTCTCCATTTGAAAATCTTTGCAGGTGCCTCTTTAGTATATTACATTCTGCACAGAAATTAGTCATCTTAGATTGAAAAATCTAGTCAACTGCCGTGCTTCATTTCTGTCTGTATCACTATTAGGCATAAGAATAATACGAATATAAACATGACATGATATGTATGTTCTTCAGCGTTTGCTGTTGTCTCACTCTAGTTTCGCAGTTTATTAGGCAGACAGGAATTAAATGAGATAGCAGCAAACACGAAACAATACATGGCAAAATGTTTATATGCGTATTATTCTTATGGTGAAGAGAATACTGCCTATGATTCACAATTCATAAAAGTTCCTATTAGCAACCATCTCTTCTCACAGGTAGTAAAAAATTCAGAACGTAGAGTTGGCCATATTGAAAAACACCCCAAACAGTCTTGCCAGTCGGATTTTCGTAGTACATTGAAACAATACGGAATTTGTATTTACTTCGTTGGATAATGTATGAAAATGCAGTGGTCGAAACTCAGGGCGGAGGAAAAAAGCTCGTCTTCCACCTTTTTTTTTTAATTTATTTATTGACGCATAGGTTTTGGCGCCAGTATTTATCTTTGTGCCTACAGAGCTTGCCCGTGTAGCGCTACATGTATTCGACGGCAGAAGTTGGTTGTGGAAAGTGATGTGTTGGCAAATGTGCCAACAGCTTGTGGATAGAGGAGGCCGAAATGCACGCTATCTAATGCAGATGGGCGTGAATTCTGGAACAGGATAAGTAGTGAATACTAATAAGAAAAGTATGCAGCTCCTCAAATACTTAACTTTTATATCTTCCTTTGGTTTACAACGTTCTTGCTGAGACATTTCATACGATAACTATCAAACTATGTAAGGCTAATGGCGCCTTGCTAGGTCGTAGCCATGGACTTAGCTGAAGGCTATTCTAACTGTCTCTCAGCAAATGAGAGAAAGGCTTCGTCAGTGTAGTCGCTAGCAAAGTCGTCGTACAACTGGGGCGAGTGCTAGTCAGTATTTCGAGACCTGCCTTGTGGTGGCGCTCGGTCTGCGATCACACAGTGGCGACACGCGGGTCCGACATGTACTAAATGGACCACGGCCGATTTAAGCTACCACCTAGCAAGTGTGGTGTCTGGTGGTGACACCACAGAAAGACCTACCCACATTTTTCAGAACTTCCGCTTGCTTTGCGCTCGATTCTAAGCCGCAGGCGGTTTTTTGGATTACAAAAACCGGAAAAAAATTGCGGCTTAGATTCGAGTAAATACGGTAGTTGACATAAATGAATGGCCCAGGACTATAGTAGTACACAGCAATATGATACAGGACATATGATGTAACAGAGATGAGATTATCCTACTTGTTCTTATGTCACTGCTGACGCCAATATTACTTTTTTTTTCTGACATCTTTTCACTGGTAGTCCAAATATGATAGTTACAATAAATTACTGCATCCTTGTACAAGCATTAATTCATTAAACTTTATTACTGGACTTAATAATTCAACAACTGTCAATGAAAACAGTAGGTTTCATACAAAAACATGTTATTTGCAAAAATATTCATGATTTACTATACCTGCAAACTATGTGGATGTAAAATTTCACTGATGCTAAAACCTGTTTATTTTGAGATAAACATAGCTCATTTAAAATCCCTTATTTTCCACTTTTCGATAAACATTTCACTTTTTCCAGATACATAATTTTTCAAAAGTTATTCATATTCAAAATTTTCCCATTCTAGTATGTTCAAACCTTAAAACATACTTCTTTCCTACACCTAGGTGTACAATTTTGTAGCCCTCATTTTTCAGTTTCCTAACAAGTATCGGATTTTGGGAATCCTTGAGCATCTTAAACTGCTCTCCCATTAAAGAGCAGTTTTGCCGTTTTCTACTCATACAAGTCAGTATTTCAAACTTTCTTCATTGCCTATTGTACCCTTCTCTCTTTTAATTTTTCTGTCTTTTATGTTAATATCTAACATGGAACTGCGTAGCATTTTATCAATTTGTAATTTTACAAAATACACACATCTACAAATAGGCATCATGCACAAAGCCTGAATCAGTTGTGGGCTAGCATTCAACCAGTTCAGACACTATATTATTTGTTTGATTCCGTCAGTCAGTAGCTAGCATTCATTATTCAAACAGCCTATGACTCATAATGTAGATTTCAGTCAGTCTGCATTTATGTAGTCAAAATGTGAACACCTATGTGATACTATGTTATTCAGTGTCCAGAAAGAAGATGGTGAAGATGAACATCCACAAGACATGAAGTGAGGTAACAGGTTGGTAATGTTACAATATGACACCTGTTTCACAACTTGTATAATCATTATGCCTATTTAGCACATAACTACAAGCATGAGCACCCTATAAATTCCGATTCTGGTTCAAACCTTTATTAGAGTAGACGATATTTCGGCACAAACATCCATTATGTGTAAATCAGAATTAAGGAATACAAACAGCCTTGAGATTTCTGAATCCAGAATGTTAGTTCTCTGCACCCAAAACCCACCACAGTATAGCAGCCATCACACTAACGTTTCCCTGGTTTTACATTATACGAAGTACACTAGAGTTTGAAAGACACTAAAGTGACTCCCAACTTAAAGATTCCATCAATGCAACAATGAGCAAGACAAATTCACCACCACCACCACCACCACCACCACCACCACCACCACCACCACAAGTATTGCAGATCAATTTCTTGCATTGAAGGACATACTTGTCACACCTCTATACATGCTTAATTTATGTTGATATATCCAGACACTGCCAATTCTTCCAAACTGAGTGACCCTCCAAAAAGTAATCCACCGAAGACCTTTGATCCTTTGCTTCCAAACAACTCTGTGGCTGATAAACATGTGCATTCAGTATCATTATATGTTTATTACTGTATTTGTGATCACAATTCTTTACTTGAAGCTTATGGTCTTTCCTCTGCCTTCACTTACCATAAGCAAGTGAAATTGATGACTCTGTGTTTGCTTGCAAGTAAAAAAACATGTGTCTTTACACCTTCCATCTATTAACACTCTTCCCTTTTTATCTAAGACACCCACAGTTTTTTATTAAAATATGATGGCAGGCAGAGAGAAGCAACATTTCCTTTTTCTTTTTATTGTGACACACGGTCTACAAATTTCCCAAAACTTCACTCTCGTTCTTGTTTGTTATTACTCAAAGAAAGAACCTGCTTGTTGAAACTAAACATGCTATCAGTTATTCTGCTTCACATATGTGGTTTAAAACATGTGTTAAGTGTTTCTTCAACTTCTACCAGTATAATCTATGGTGTAATAGTTCATGAGTGAATGGCCAGATGTCAGTATCCAACAGGTACAATATTTCAGCAAGTGACCACATTGCCATCATCAGATGCAATGACAAATTATTTGCCTAGGAGCTGGAGCATGGTGTGACCACATTGCCATCATCAGACGCAATGACAAATTATTTGCCTAGGAGCTGGAGCATGGTTTGTATCTTCTCCCAACCTCACTCTGGAGGATGTAGACATGATCTCAACTGATCAGCAGTTCCCTTACCTCAATCTCAACACATTCTTTAATGACATAATGTCTTGACAGATTCTTTAATGACATAATGACACAGTCCCACAAGTTAGATGTCTGTGTTGGAACCTTAGCATGGGCGTAATGCACTTCATGTAATTTCAATAGGCAATGTTCTGTGACTGCCGACTAGTCTGGCGTGCTATTGGTGTACGCGGCAATAATCTTCAACAATATGCAATGTTTAACCTATGTATGTTTGCCACATTGGCAGGGAACCTGATAGACCTCAGATTTTTATAGTTCATGGTAGTGATTGCACTACTAAGCAGTGCCTGTGTTTTATTTGGCAGATGGCAGGCAGTTTCACTTGATGTTTCCAAAGAATTCGATATAGGTTTACATATAAGGTGCCACAAAATGGAATATATTCAATGGCTGCATCCTCCTGAGGTTACTTTTTTGTTTCTATTGGTTGTACAGTTTGTTTAGGAGGTAGCGTTCTCTGAATTTGCCACTCTGTGTAGCAGTTGTTGTGGAACACCATCCTCAGAAGTTTAAGGATTTTAGTGAGGCTGTGAGTGCCATGTACCAATGTCTTGAGCACGCCATTCCTCTGCACCAGGTGGTGGCAGCTGACCACATGTAAGTATAGATCAGTGTGCATCTTCTTACGGTACATACTGCCACCCAATGTGCTGACCACTGTTCTTTTTACCAGGACATCCAGAACGGGGATCACTACATCCACTTTGACTACCATTGTAAAATGGATGTTCTGGTGTAGGGCATTGAGATGCATGAGGAAATAATTCATGCTTGTCTCTTCCATGTGGGGCCACATAACGAAAGTGTCATCAATATATCTTACAGAACAGATAGTTTCCAATGGGTTGATTTCACACCCTTCCTCCTCAAAATGTTCCACATAAATGATTGCGACAACTGGTGAAAGTGGGAGATCACTTTTTTGGCATCTTTTTCCTATTGGTTTGAAACTGATGCACTACCTATTAATGGCTATGAAGGGTTAGACATTGCAGACTGTTTTGAAGAGCTTGACTCTTGAGTGGGGTGAGTGATTGGCAACTCAGAAAAAAAAGGAGCAGTAGCTCTTTGGATCTGAAATGGCTCTCCAATGCTGTCAGTGAGAGGAACAACAATTCTAGAACAGGATGTTGCTACAGCATCCCTTGCAACATTCTGAATAAGTCACTATGACGCAGACCTTGCTGTAAAAAAATACGTTATCGGTGACGTGTAAGTCTATGTTTATATACCTTACTCTTCTGAGTAGTTTTGTCAGCCTCGAAAAGTACAGAAAACAAAGAAAGATCAGTCCTTTAGACCTCAGCACTAACACAAAGAAGACTTTCTCACCTCATATTTCTTCCCTCGATTTGAAAAGACAGCTTGCAAGAAGTTGCCATGTCAGCCCGTTCAACACTTTACTGTGAGAGATGATGCTCTGCAGGGCGGAAGTGCTCTGCAGCTCACCTGGGACTGAGCAAGACACAAGAAACTGATTTACTACTCCCGACACAGGAGTCGCCCCACTCTTTGCTCTCTCACCTCAGTCACCAATTCTGTTCCTGGCAGCTGTTCACCATTCTCTGCTATGGTAGCACTCACCACTCCTCGCTTACTGATTCATCTCACAATTCAACTTGCTTCTTTCTTGACTCGGCACTCTCTACTGGAGTTCACATTGTCCCAGATGTTGTTCATTACAATAATAATATGCGAGGTATGTCCAAAAAATTCCAGCACTTTGTTCACAAAATTTTTCTACACTTACCCTTGTATTGTGCATGGTCTCCTTCAAAATATTCTCCTCCACAATTGATACGCTGCTCCCAATGCTGTTTCCCCTTCCAGAAGCAGTCTTGGTACGCCTTTTGCTGGACTGCACCAAGCACCAGCTGCAAATTTTCTTTTATCTCATCTATTGTTGCAAATCTTCATCCTTTCAAGAGGGTTTTCAACTTTCAAAATAAAAAAAGTCTGCACGGGTCGGGTATGGAGAATATGGAGGATGAGGCAGCACAGTGATTTCAGTTTCTATGCAATAGTCACGCACCAACAGGGATGAATGTGCAGGTGCATTATCATGGTGCAAGAGCCATGAATTTTCTCACAATGTTTCAGGCCGTTTGTTTTTCTCACATTTTCTTACAAGCATCACAACTCATCCCAATAGTACCATTGAGTAACAGTTTGTCCCTGTGGCACAAATTCATGATGAACTAATCCTTCAAAGTCAAAGAAAACTATCAGCATGGCTTTGACATTTGATCTGATCTGATGAGCTTTCTTTGGTCTTGGAGAACCTTACCACGACCCATTGTGAAGATTGAACCTTAGTCTCAACATCATAACCATAGACCCACATTTCATCTTGAGTTAGGATTCTCTTAAGGAACATCTCCTGCTCATTTGTGCAATATAAAAGGTCTTCACAGACTGCAAGGTGAAGGTCTTTCTGGTCTTGACTCGTGAGCTGTGGAATGAACTTGGTGGCAATACAATGCATTCCAAGATGCTGTGTCAGGATTTCATGACATGATCCAACTGAAATGTTAGATACTTCTGTAATCTCTCAGACAGTCAATCTTGGATTGGTACACACAATTTCATTGATGTTCCTTGTGGTGTCACCGCCAGACACCACACTTGCTAGGTGGTAGCTTAAATCGGCCGCAGTCCATTTAGTACATGTCGGACCCGCGTGTCGCCACGGTGTGATCGCAGACCGAGCGCCACCACAAGGCAGGTCTCGAGATACGGACGAGCACTCGCCCCAGTTGTACGGACGAGATTGCTAGCGACAATACGGACGAAGCCTTCCTCTCATTTGCCGAGAGACAGTTAGAATAGCCTTCTGCTGAGACCATGGCTACGACCTAGCAAGGCGCCATTTGCCTTACCTAGTTTGAGAGTTATCGTATAAATGTCTCAAGAAGAACTTTGTAAACCAACAAAGAATAAAGTTAAGTATATTCCAAAGCTACGTATTTTCTTGATAGCAGTCATAACGTATCCTGTTCCAGACTTGACGCCAGTCGGCGTGTGTGTACGCGTGCCTTTCGGCTCCCTTCTCAGTGTGGCGTAACTAGCTTGTTACGCCACAACATTCCTGACACAAGCATCCCTGGTAGAAGTCAAAGGGCGTCGTGAATGAGGGTCATCTTTAACTTCCGTCTGGCCATTTTTAAACCATGTGAACCATTTGCAACACCGAGTATGGCTTAAGCACTCATCGCCGTAGGTTTCCTGGAGCATTTGGTGTGTTTCTGTAAAGGTTTTATCAAGTTTCACGCAAAACTTAATGCAGATGCACTGTTCCTCTAACTCCGCCATCGCAAAATTCGCAAACTGTGCAAGCACGTTTTACTCAATACAGCACTGAACAATAACTAAGAGATATACAACAATGAAACTTCTGGCAGTTACACATTAGACACAGGTGTGTGCGGGGACTGCAACTGCATTTCATTCCAACACACCATTGGTGTGAAATTACAAATGTTCTGGAATTTTTTGAAGAGACCTTGTATGTGTGGTATTGTGTGCTATTGGTACCACACCACACCAGCCCACGTCTAGAAGTTGATAGTGATCCATGTGACTGCACTGTCAATCTGTGGCCGGCTCCAAGAGACATTCTCTGCGGCCAGCTCCAGCTCCAAGAGACCTCCTCTGCAACCAGCTCCAGCTCCAAGAGACACATCCTCCTCAGCCTGCATGGCCAGTGTGAAGGACCCCGCACTGACCAGTCCTTACCCATTCTAGTCTCACGGCTCTGTCAGTCAAGTCTAAGAACTATTATTCAGCCTCTGCAACTATTACAGATATCTGACTTGGCCTGTCTTGAGGACTCACATTGGATATTGATCTGCACTTGCTTTTATTCAAGTAGAAGTAGTTAATCGAACACTGTGTGGATCTCATTCTTTTGATTTTCTGTCACAGAACCCACTGAATCCTCAGCATCCGTCAGCTGAACGACCACACATCTGGTGACAAGGGCAAATACTACATTTGGTTGCTACTCATTTCTACTCTGACCATACAAACAATTGTTGATGATATTTATTGTGTATTTCTTGCAGAATTGCATCCATTTGCTGTGCTCGCCAGCTTCTTTATCAGTGTGCATGTGTGTTACAGACCATTAGCTTTGCAACTGACTGTGTTTCTTGTGCTTTGCAGAGGCTGTTCTTTCTGGTGACTTTCATTCATACTTCCTTTCAGCACTGTGTAGTGGTTGTGCTATGTTTCTTGTTCCTGTGGAATGAACTCGGTGGCAATACAATGCTGTGTCAGGATTTCATGACATGATCCAACTGAAATGTTTCAAACTTTGCCAGAAGATGATGAGAATGACACTCATCAAAATGTCGCAGCTAACCCAATGGAAAACCAAGATGATTTCATTATCCTGATTCTAGCTTGCAACAGGTTTTGGAATTAGTGGAACGTCAGGACTTGTACAATGGAAGAGCGGGTGATTTTGATTCTGCTCCTATTTCTGCAGTTCAGAGTAATGGTAAACAGTTTGTACCTTTCGTTTGCATGCTGTGGCATGCAGTGTGTCAGCCAGGGCAGCAATGTAAAAAGAACATGTCAAATGCTTTCTGGAAACCCAGAAATATGGAATCTGCCTGTCGGCCTTCATCCATAGTTCTCAGTATATCATGCATCATGCATATGCAATGTTTAAGTAAATTCTCTGAACTGACAGGAGGATATCTGTGCACAGCTTACAGAAATACATGCATGTTATGTCTATGAAAAACAGTGTTGCTAATAATATTTATGAGAGGAATGTTCTGAGAGATAACCAAGGCACACACACACACACACACACACACACACACACACACACACACACACACACACACACACACACACACACACAAAAAAAAAAAAAAAAAAACACAAAACCTGGTGTATATGAAATACTACCTGCACTTCTCTCTCTCCTCCTATTTTCATAGCTCTTTGAGCGGAATTCACCATCAGGACTCGGTGGTTCATCACCCCCATATGATGAGCTCCTGTTGCTCTGTTGGCCATAAACTTCACATGCCAGACGTAATGCCAACTCTGAAGCCTCAGTACTGCTGATTCCTTTTGCCAATGGTGACCTGCATCATTTATGAATTTTGAAAATACATAACTGCAGTCAACAGTAACCATCACTTAATTATTATTATTATTACTACTTTACACAGTGAAAATTCATCATAATGAATCATCTTCAACTGATTGAAGACACAATGGAAATAACCTCAATGGATAGTTTGTGGATGCATATGCAAGTTCTTATTCAGGTAACAACAGTGCAATAACAAGTGCACGAGAAAATTGTATAACAAACATCGGCACAGTTATTAACAAAAAAGCATTTAACAGAGTAGGTTACTATGAGCTGTGCAGTGAGTTAATTACTACTCTCTCAAATGAAACAGAGCTAATACCAACTACTAGTGTACACATTTGCACACCTAGGCCACAAACTGATTATTGCAAAAGATGATACATGAGGGAAATCACAAATTAATAAAATATGTAACAGGAGATGAAAAAAAACAGATTTTCTGCAGAAACTTTAACTCTTCACTCTGATACTATCAAGAGCAAAGAATCAGTCAAGACAAAGGCACGGCGAGAAAGTATGTGTTAGTGTAGAAAAACATCAAGAGTTCTGTGTGAGGTTTCAACTGGTTTTACTGAATACTCTCATTAAAAATAACAAGGTAAGTAGGTATAGAAAAGCTAAGTCTCTCTCTCTCTCTCTCCTCTCTCTCTCACTCTCTCTCTCTCTCTCTCACTCTCTCTCTCTCTCTCTCACTCTCTCTCTCTCTCTCTCACACACACACACACACACACACACACACACACACACACACACACACACGAACAAACAAACAAACAGAAGGACAATGTAGTAGTAAGTTAAACTTAAGAAATCAAGCATTACACTTAAAACATAACCAGATACTTTGTATGGACATGGATCATAATCTTAACCTAGATAAATAGCAGTGACCCCTGGGAAAGCTAAAAGTGATGTGGGCATTTAACTAGCACGACAGTGCTAGATAACAGAAGGAAGTAACTGAGACAGCAAAAGACATGACTGGTAACAAAAGCTGAGGGAGAAGATACAGTTTTTTATAATGGGTATCCTTAACACCTTGTGAGATACACCAGATTAGTGATGATGTGAAAGAAGTAAAGAAGAATTAAAAGGATGAAATTTGATGGAAGTAATATATTTCTATCTGAAATTAAGTCTAATAAATACCAAGAAGCAAAATCAAAGTGCACGAGAGTCTCATTTACGAAATACATTCAATGTCAGATATACCAGATAAACCTGCCATTTGGGTACAGTGAGGTAAACGGGCAATTTTACATGAAAAACATGTAAACACCCATTCCTGTCAGAGTAATACCCTTGCTGCCCCACTCCACCATTTAGCCACTTTCTCGAAGTCCTTCTTGTGAGCAGGAACCTGATTCTGGAATAACCTCCCACACTATATTAGAGAACTAAATAATGTCTCCTGCTTCAGAAGGGAGTTAATAACATTTCTATTGTAGCAACAATAACGATTACCATTGTCTTTGTATGCCCTTGTTACCCTTGTACATTCTTCTTTCCAACCATACCTTTCTCATTTCCGAGTATTCTTAGCTGGTGCAGTCTCCTTAAATTTCCTTTCCCCAGAACTCGCAATATCAAAAAGCATCTATTTTGTAAACCTATAAATACATTTTATATCTGCCACTATCATCATCATCATCATCATCATCATCATCATCATCATCATCTGTTAGTGAGAGCAGCAGCAGCAGCACAATTACTGCCAGTATTAACTGTATTAGTTCACAGTCAACATTACTTACTCACATTGTAACAATTGACACCCAAAACATTTGAATACCATTTTGTCATACTGAAACTGTTATTTCTTAGGTAACAATGATGCAAAACAGTATTGTGTGTGTGAAACTCAGTTCCGATGTAAGAGAGGGCTTGATAGTTCTAATCAGATCAGGTTATATAAATATATAATAAACAAAATGTTAATCCACTGTGTGATGAAGGAAAGCCTCACTGAATTTGGGGGATATGCAGGTAGATGGAAGGAAAATGGACACATCGTCGCATCAAGTAATGGGAAGATTCACGCACAATAAACGTGTAAGCCAGTAAGGTAATTACAGTTCCATAGAGCATTACATTATTCAATAATTGAAGCCAGATTTGACAAGATGCTTTTAGAGTTTCTGCAATCAGTTGAAACCATAGTAACTAGCAAATTTTATGAACTGATGTCCAAAAATCTAATCTATAGAATTTATAAAAAATTCAGAAAATGTGTCACACAAATGAAGAGAACAAAAGTGGATAAACGTGAGAACTTTTGAACAATCAGCCCTGCCCCTCAACCAGTAAGTTGCCAGATGGAGTAATATACAGAACTGAAATGAAGGTCATTTTCAATTTGAGAAAGGTAAAATGATACCAGGGAAACAATTATAAATGGAAAAATAAAGAAAAACCAAGATATCTTCATGGAATTAGTGAACCTGTGTAAAGCCTAAATCCTAGGAGGAATAAATACAAAAATACAGTGAGTTGTGTTAAGAAAGAGGGCAAAGCACAGCTGCAGCTTATTGATACTGTAACTACTGTTCACCTTTTGTGTCACAGAAGATTGTATTGAAAGAAAACATGAGGACTGGAGTAAAAGTCAAAGAGCAACAGATAACAGTGTGGAGGTTCACAAACTACACAGTTATTGCAAGTAGGGACACTTTCAAACTGATGAAAGGAGTGATCAGGCTACTAAACACAGAATTCAGATTAAGAACAAACAAAGATGAAAGTAACTGTATGGTAGAAATAAGATAATTACCTACTAAGCACCAGAATTAGGGAAGACACAGTAGCTAAACAGGTATTCTGTTTGGAAAGCGAGATTACACAAGATGGTTGAAGCAGATAAAAAATCAAAAACATGATGACACAGGTCACGTAAGCAATATTCTTGGAAATGCCCCTAGGGTATCATACATCGGCACAAAACTGAAGATGTTTCTGGATTTACACCTCTGGAGCATGGCACTGAACTTGAGTTAAAACCAATGAGGAAGAGAAAAATCATGAATAGTATAACACAAATATGTAATGAATTAACTGGACAGAAGGTATGAAATTGAGGGGTAGGAGAAATTATGAATATTGGAGATTGTAATTCACAAAATTTTCTGAGCAGCAGACATGCACATAGGAAAGATAATAAATGTTTAAGCTTTTGGAGAATGTCCTTGAGAGCCAGCTCTCACTTATATGTATGTACATATACATATGCGTAAGTGTGCATTTTTGTCTCAGAGGCTTTTGACCATAGTGCACAGTGATGTATTACACTTTCTACATATATCTGAGATCCATACATCCTGGGTTTTCCAAAGGTGTAAACATACTTGACATACAGATGAAGTCTGTAGTAAATTACAGCTCAAGAAGGGAAGGGGCAATGGAACATTTGCTAATACATCAATTAAGCACTACTCAAACTGGTTCTGGAAGGAACAACTCAACCTGGAGGTAGTAGTTGGAATCTTTATGAGGGAATACATTTAGGACTCTAAAGGTAGGAAATGTAGAAACCTACAGTTCTGCATCCCCATATTGTCTCCCAGTGTTAAATCCCAAAACTCTTCTTGAGTCTCATTACAGAAGATTGGAACTGGGGAGCAGAACAAAAAAAAACCAAAAACAGGATGACACAGGTCACATAAACAGAATTTAACATGTCACCAATGTTTAGGTCTTTGACCTGGAGCATTTGCTCAGTTGGATGAGAACAGGGAAGGAACTTTGCCACGGGCTGTCAAAGTAGATCATCCTGCAAATTGCATGAAGTGATTTGAGGACCCCATGGAATACCTAAACCTGATAGGTTGGAATAGGTTTTACAACTTCACTACTCCTACATGAGAATCCATGCTATATCTCTGAAGAACGCAGAGTCTCATGGTGGTGATATTGAATAAAAACTTCTCTAGTTTCTAGCCACATCAAACCATTAAAACTCCACAAGCTTTCAGCCAAGCCCTCCTTTGCCATTGTGAAGTGGTTTGACTGTCAGTGCATTCTATTTCAAAAAGATTCTGCCACAAACAAAATGGATGCTTTGGCCACAGCGTCTATACAAAACCTAGTCACACAATTCTGTACTTGCATGCCAAAAGCCATCATCACCTGACACAGAACCACACTGTGTTACAAATATTGATGCATCATGCAACAATGATACCAGATACTGATAACCTGCTCCACGAGCTGAGCCATCTATGCAAGGTATTCAGGAATGTGGCTACAATGTTCATAAAATAAATGAAGGGATTTCAAGCAAAAATCTCAATAAGACCACTGATGAGGTGCAGAAAAGAAACCTGCTTTCTTGCCATTCTGTAGCTCTGTGTCAGCCAAGACAAGCTGACTCCTGGAAAGACACAATATCAAATTGATCTTCATGCCTTCAATAAAAATACAATTACTGAGACCAGTTAAAGATGCAGCATGTCTTTGAACACCTGGGGTCAACATAATACCTTGCAAGTGTGGCCAGCCTTATGTCAGTCAGACAAACAGTACGCATCATAGAACAATGCAGGAAGCAGCACAAGAGTTTCTATCACCAGTGCTACTCTGAAAAAACTCCTTTAAGTTGAGGTTACTTTAGAAAACAATAATCAGATAAAATTCAACAAAACTTGTATCATGCCTTGCACTAATAGCTTCTGGGACTGTGTAATTAAAGAAGCCACTGAGATAAAAATCACCAACAAGACCCTTAATAGAGACAGTGGCCTGCAGATCAGCACAACATGTGTGGGGATCCAGTGACTGTGAAGATAAGGTAGATGCACTGAATGCAGAGTCAAGATATGCCTATATATGTTGATGCTGTGAACACCAATGATGTCGCTGACAGCAGTTAGCATATATAAGGGCACACCAGCAGTCCTCTGGCAATCATACTACTTGACTATGGCAAAGGGGTGCTTGACCAACAGCTCATGAAATTTTAGACACTTGACACTGCTGGAAATTGAGAACTTCTTATTCATGCTTTATCTCACTTGGTAGTCTAAACGATTCAGTGCATGTCATCAACATGATGAAACTAATTTCTAGGATATAATCACATAGTCCAAGATAGGTAATATAAGCATTCCTAAAATGAAAGAACATCTCTACATTGAGTGCATATCCACATAATGTCATCAAAATTTTAGCTTGATACATGTTTCAAACTCTCTTGTGGTTCTCCCACAATATATGCTCCAATGAACATTTCCAATAACTTAAAACTTAAGAATTGAAACTGAGTCTTTACATAAGGATTGCTCAAACAACAGTTAGTGGTCCACTACCTGTCCCTTTGAGTCAGAGTCCAGTACATAGTTTTAACTTGTCACAAATGTTCAGCAGATTGTATGCTGCTACAACAACAACAACAACAACAACAACAACAACAACAACAACAAAATCTAACATCTTAAACAAAATATATTTGTAAAGGTAGAAAATAATGATGGATGGCTAACAAACCTGAAAACAATGAACCAGACAAAATGTAACAACCTAAAAAAGTCCACTAACTAGTTTACATAGAAGCCAGGACTTCACATACAGCTATAAAATTTAAAGCATGTTCATCTTATGAACTGTCCTCAAAGCCAAATGAACTGAAGAAAGGAAGGAAACTCAGCACATCTTTGGGTGGAGATCAGCTGGTAAAAAAAAAGCTAAAACAGAGAAATCACAGTTACTGCCTTCTAATGCGGCCAAGTTAGGAACAGAATGAAAAGCTAATTCCCTAATACACACCATATGCTGTTTCTTATTGAATACAACCCACACAAAGTACTTTGCTTCATCTATGAGAAAGGGAGTAAATTTGCATATTTAGATTAACAATATACTTTATAACTGCTAACCATCTGTAAGACATGTAATAGTCATCTTTGTTGAAATGTAACGGTTCTTAGAACCCTGACACACAGATTTATTTTGCACATTCTTCACACAAGCCATTTCAGCTTTAAGAGCAATTAAAAAAACTATAGAACCTGTATAAGTAAACCTGTACGTACCTGACAACCTGGGTGTAGCAGTTGTCCCACATGTTGCATGCTAAGAAATGTGTTGTAACAATGCCATTCCACACCTAAAACCATACTGACTTTGAGAATCTCATAAACCAGACAAGAAAACAAGGCTCTCAACTATGTGATGTTAAAATTCCACTACTGTAGCCAAAAATTGTTTCTCAAAGCTCTATAGAGCTTAATGCATTTATGTACTGGCTGTACTAATCACACACTCCACAGCCCAGATGTTGTTGTTGTTATGGTCTTCAGTCCTGAGACTGGTTTGATGCAGCTCTCCACCCTCTCTACTTCGACCATCATCAGTTATTTTGCTCCCCAAATAGCAAAACTCCTTTATTACTTTAAGTGTCTCATGTTCTAATCTAATTCCCTCAGCATCACCCGACTTAATTTGACTACATTCCATTACCCTTGTTTTGCTTTTGCTGATGTTCATCTTATACCCTCCTTTCAAGACACTGTCCATTCTGTTCAACTGCTCTTCCAAGTCCTTTGCTGTCTCTGACAGAATTACAATGTCATCGGCGAACCTCAAAGTTTTTATTTCTTCTCCATGTGTTTTAATACCTACTCCGAATTTTTCTTTTGTTTCCTTTACTGCTTGCTCAATATTCAGATTGAACAACATCGGGGAGAGGCTACAGCCCTGTCTCACTCCCTTCCCAACCACTGTTTCCCTTTCATACCCCTCGACTCTGATAACTGCCATCTGGTTTCTGTACAAATTGTAAATAGCCTTTTGCTCCCTGTATTTCACCCCTGCCACCTTCAGAATTTGAAAGAGAGTATTCCAGTCAACATTGTAAAAAGCTTTCTCTAAGTCTGCATATGCTACAAACGTAGGTTTGCCTTTTCTTAATCTAGCTTCTAAAATAAGTTGTAGGGTCAGTATTGCCTCATGTGTTCCCATATTTCTTCGGAATCCGAACTGATCTTCCCCAAGGTCGGCTTCTACCAGTTTTTCCATTCATCTGTAAAGAACTCGCGTTAGTATTTTGCCGCCGTGACTTATTAAACTGATAGTTTGGTAATTTTCACATCTGTCAACGCCTGCTTTCTTTGGGATTGGAATTATTATATTCTTCTTTAAGTCTAAGGGTATTTCGCCTGTCTCATATATTCTGCTCACCAGATGACCCGCATTCCTATTGTTTTATTCATTATTAAACCTACTGCGGCATTACCCCTATTTGATTTTGTATTTATAATCCTGTATTCATCTGATCAAAAGTCTTGTTCCTCCTGCCACCGAACTTCACTAATTCCTACTATATCCAACTTTAACCTATCCATTTCCCTTTTTAAATTTTCTAACCTATCTGCCCGATTAAGGGATCTGACATTCCATGCTCCGATCCGTAGAACGCCAGTTTTCTGTATCTTGATAATGACGTCCTCCTGAGTAGTCCCCGCCTGGAGATCCCAATGGGTGACTATTTTACCTCCAGAATATTTTACCCAAGAGGACGCCATCACCATTTATCCATACAGTAGAGCTGCATGCCCTCGGGAAAAATTACAGCCGTAGTTTCCCCTTGCTTTCAGCCGTTCGCAGTACCAGCACAGTATGGCCGTTTTGGTTAGTGTTACAAGGCCAGATCAGTCAATCATCCAGACTGTTGCCCCTGCAACTACTGAAAAGGCTGCTGCCCCTCTTCAGGAACCATATGTTTGTCTGGCCTCTCAACAAATACCCCTCCGTTGTGGTTGCACCTACGGTACAGCTATCTGTATCACTGAGGCACGCAAGCCTCCCCGCCAACAGCAAGGTCTATGGTTCATGGCAATGCACCAAATTTTTTCTGAAAGCAGGTTGGTTTCATTCATGATTCCAATACACCATATTATTCCCCATTCTTTTGGCTACATAGATCTATTTTTCAATATAATCTCTATTCAATGTGACCGTCTTACACCACGTTACTAGGAAGGCTTGTAAGCCCACATGGAACCACTCTACTGGCCAACATCAGAGCCAACGTCTTGCTTCATCAATAACCTCCCCATGATCCACGTAGTGCTTCTCATGGAATGCATCTTTAATTGGGCCAAACAGATGAAAGTTACAAAATACGAGATCTCAGATGTAGGGTAAGTGAGATAGAGCAGTCCAATGAAGTTTTGTAAACTCCTCTTAGGTGTGCAGACTCGTGTGATGCCTTGCATTGTTATGGAGAAGGTGAACTTCATTTGTACCTTGAATGGGTGTGTTCGCAGCTCCAACACTGCAGGCATCACAGCTGCGTGTGGCCGGCTGGCACTTGGGAAATTGGACAGGTTTGCAAGACCCAGTTGCAAGGATGACAAATGCCTCGTCCAGTGACTCCCCATGCTTTTCTTCACTGCCAGGTCTCAACAGACCTTTTGCAAGTGCCTACGAATATCTGTGATGCTCCCATTTTCTGCCAGAAGAAACTTAAAGACAGCTCTCTGCTTGGAACGCACTTCTGTTACAGGCGCCATTTTGAAGGCTACGTACAGCACTGACACATATCAGAGCTTCACGGAAATATAGGGGATGAAGCAGGAATATTCCACAATGTCCCACAACAAATTCTGCATTTTTTCAACCGAAATTGGCCGAAAAAAAAAGTGTTGCATTACTTATTGAATGCCATTCATATAAGGGGCAGTCAAATGAAAACAAAGCAGGTGGGAAAAAAGTAAACTGTTTATTATTTCAATGGTAATTTCCATAACTGTATATACATTAATCCCAATGTGAGACAATATGGTCAATGTGTACATGAAGAACTGTTTGTAGTTGCCTACTGAATGATGATTGTACCCAGGTGTGCACCTCTTCATCCAAAGTGTACCAACAGCCACAAACGTCTTTATTGAGGACTACAAAATATGGAAATCACAGGGGAGGGATTGGAACTGAATGGGGGCTGTGTAAGGGCTTCCCAGCAAAACTTCTGCAGTGAAGTCAATACAACCTTGGCAACATGTAGGTGGGCCCAGTCTTTTCAAGATGTCTATCATTAGATTCTCTTTACATGCTATAAATTGTTTCAAATTTGCAAATGTGCTTAGATACTCATTAGTGTATGTTGGAACATCAGCACAACATTTATATGTTTAAACTGTGCAGTACTTTATTTATGGAATGTTGATGCAACCATTTTTTTAATTACAATTTGATATAACATCACCACGTAACCTTCAGTGTTGTAAAAAGCATGTACACCTAATAATGTTACAAGAACTGATGAAAACAGCATAAATCTGTCGAAATCAGTAACAGCAATACAAAGAACTACTTGCGATCTTGGAAAACTTGATTCTTCAAGAATAATACATTGAAGTGAGTTAAAGTCATGGGATGGCAATATGTGCATATACAGATGGTGGTGGAATCATGTACACAAGGTGTAAAGAGCAGTGCGTTAACAGAGCTGTCATTTGAACTCAGGTGATTTATGTGAAAAGGTTTCCAACATGATTATGGCCGCACAATGAAAATTAACAGAATTTGAATGTGAAGTGGTAGCTGGAGCTAGATGCGTGGGACATTCCATTTCAGAAATTGTGAGGGAATTCAATACTCCAAGATCCACAGTGCCAAGACTGTGCAAAGAATACCAAACTCCATGCATTACTTCTCACCACTGACAATGCAGCAGCTGACGGCCTTCACTTAACAATCGAGAGCAGCAGTGTTTGCCTAGAGTTGTCAGTGCCAACATACAAGCAACACTGCGAGAAATTGCCACAGAAATCAATGTGGGACATTCAATGAATGTATCTATTAGGACAGTGTCATGAAAACTGGTGTTAATGGGCTACAGTAGCACACAACCAATGTGAGTGCCTTCGCTAACAGTACACCATCACCTGTAGCACTTCTCCTGGGCTTGTGACCATATTGGATGGAACACAGATGACTGAAAAACCATGGCCTGGTTAGAAGAGTCCTAATTTCAATTGGTAAGAGCTGATGGCAGTGTTTGAATGTGGTGCAGACCCATGAAGCCATGAACCCAAATTGTCAACAAGGCCTGTGCAAGCTGGTGGTGGCTCCATAATGGTGTGGGCTGTGTTTACATGGAATGGATTGGGTCCTGGTTAAGTTCAAGATATTTGAGACCATTTGCTGTTATTCATGGACTTCATGTTCCCAAACAACAATGGAATTTTCATGGACGACGATGTGCAATGTCATTGGGCAACAATTGTTTACCATTGGTTTGAAGAACATTCTGGACAATTCAAGTAAATGATGTAGCTACCAGATAGCCCAACATGAATACCACTGAACATTTATAGGACATAAACAAGGAGTCAGTTTGTGCACATGATTCTGTACCATCAACACTTTCACCATTATGGACAGCTACAGATTGTTATATTTTTTGGATTACTTCTCTAATTTTTTTTTATTATAAACATATTATTATGTGTACATTAATAGAATAATTTCTATTGTGAAGCATAAAAGGTGTTGGGTAGGAATTAATAACTTACATCTGTATATTTAAAAAGATTTAAAAAGTTAAAAATGTTTAGAATGTAGCCCTGTTTACAAATTAATTTGTGGTGTGGATGTAAAATGACCCATTACAATTTATCTTGCAAAATTATGCACAGAACATGAAACTAAGTAACTAGCTAAGATTATTTCCCAAGAAAAATGAACTCTTAAATGAAGATTATGTACCTTGTTCAGTGTATGTTCTCACTGGTTGTGTCTATTTATCATGAGATTTATCTGCCTTCTGACCAAACAATGATTTACGAGGTACTGGTACAGTTTACAAAATTCTTCAATTGAATGCCACACCTGATAAGTGTCAGCTATGTATGGACAATCAGACCATTCCCTTGTGCCGAGACAATGTCAGTGAACCCCAGTTAACACCTTCGTGGCTGAGTTCCTACACAATATATCAAATTTTCTCTTTGTAAAGAAATACAGGAAACTTAGTTAACAATGGCATCACAAACCAAGCCTGACAACGTCTTTGTAAGGGAGTTTCAGTTTGAGCCACTGTTGTCACTCACAACTAAGATACAGATTTTAAACAAGAAGGAAAAAATGAATATTAGGAGTTAACATTCTGTCAATAACACAATCATTAGCGATGGAGTACATGGTCTAATGAAGAAGGCTGAAGAAGAAAAGGAATCATTGGATAGATGCACAAAGTCTGGAGTTGCCACCTTCCTAAATGCAAGCCCAGTGTCTTATCACACAACCATTTTGCTTGGTGCTTTTAAACAGTTGCCATACTATCCCATCAATGAAACACAAATATATATCTAGAAAACCAAAATGAATAATCATATTTGTGTTTGAACATGTGCTTATGTAATAAGAAAATACAGTAGGCAACCCATCAGAGGGTCTGTGAATGGGTCGTTTGTAACAAGACTTTTACAGAATTTTTACTTTAACATTCTCACTTAAAAGTAATGAAAGCTATATTTGAATTACTATTACTGATTTAGTGTATTGGAATATCACCACACAGTCCACATGTATGCACAACAATCTTGTTCAAAACTGCTGCTAGTATATAAAATTCTGTTGCACAAAGTGAACAAGCTGCACACATCTACATAAAAAATGAACTGCAACAATTAAGTTAGTAGCCAAAAATATCATCTGGTATTGACAGTGGTAAACATCACCAGAGGAAGCAGGGACACATGACAACAGTAAACAGAATCGAACACATGGACAAGTTCTTTCTACAATTGGTTGTTGCTATGGCAGCTGACCCATAAATAACTAGCTCTGTCATTTTGTCATCCTGATCTGGATATGGTCTTTATGCAGCAATAGATGGAAAATGGAAATTAGAGTTTGGCGTCACTGGCCAGGAGGCCCCTTGAGGGGCAGGTCCGGTTGCCTTGGTGCAAGTTTTATTACATTCTACGCCACATTGGGTGACCTGTGGGCAGGATGGGGATGAGATGATGTTGAAGACAACACAACACCCAGTCCCTGAGTCAAGAAAATCCACGACCCAGCT
The DNA here is from genome assembly GCF_023864345.2 of Schistocerca serialis cubense. Taxonomy (NCBI): domain Eukaryota; kingdom Metazoa; phylum Arthropoda; class Insecta; order Orthoptera; family Acrididae; genus Schistocerca; species Schistocerca serialis. The sequence continues at coordinate 835,982,763 of NC_064640.1, forward strand.
GGGAATCGAGCCCGGGCCCGTAGGATGGCAATCCATCACGCTGACCAATCAGCTATCGGGGAGGACATGCAGCAATAGGTGCATTCCCAATATTCATTAGGAATGAATACCCACTAAGCTGCTTCCTCGCCACACTCTATTTGTATCTTTCAGGGTACATTAGAGAAATTTGTTCACTACTTACGGAGCAAAGAAGTGGGTCTTAAAGTGAGAAAGTCTGATTTTTCTGTATAGATACAGGAAATTTTCTCAGGATTTCTTTATTTATTTATTTTGTATAACAATGAAGCACTAAAATATTTAGGTACTTGACCAAAGTGGTCTGAAACAAATACCTTATAGGTATCGGCTGAGATGAAGTAGCTTTTGAGTTGTAATTCTCTTCTTCTTCATCAGCCTTTTCTGATGGTGGACTATGTGCTGATGAAATGTCCTGGAAAACAAGAGTTTATCAGTTTCATTATGACCATGAAAACACACACACACACACACACACACACACACACACACACACACACACACATACGTGCGGGATACACTTACTGGCTGTGCTTCATACTCTGGCACCTGGATTGCAGTTTCTTCAACTGAGCTGCTTTGGGAAGGGCTTCCTGGTGTTCCTGGGGTACCATTTCCAGCAGAAGGCATTTCATCTGTCTGCAAAAACATCAGATTTCATACGATTGCAAGTATTTTTCTCAAAATTTCACTGTTATCTAACTAAATGTCATAGATAATTTTTTAACACAACATCCAATTACCACATTAAACATAACATCCTTCAACATCATCCATGTGATGTTCACAGTTTCTGTTTAAATTATATGAGGGAACACTACAAAATTAAGGAATGTAAAATGATGCACAAACAAAATGATGAAATAATAACCAATCAATTGTTCTACAGTGAAAAGGTAACATGTAATATAGCCTACCAAAATCTGTGTTTGTCCCCTATGGACTTTGAAGTTCGCTTTGTAATCTTTTTAACCAAAATTTACAATAAATCTCTTGGTCTGAAAGCTGTCTCTATTTCCTAGAAGATAGTAAAAGGCCATACTTTTCTGCAAAACGGCTGTAAACTGAACACCAGGGGCCATCTCCATATACAAGTGACCCATGTATTGCAGAATTTAGAACATACTGGAAGAAATATAATGTCTTACATTGAACAAAATGATAATCTCTGTGGAAAACAGCATGAATTTTGAGAACATTGAGCATATTAACTTCAAAATATGCTCTCCACATGATATTTTAAAAGTTTTGAAATGAGAAAACAATGCATATCAGTGTTTCCTGAGTTTTTATAAGGTTCTGATTCAACACATTAACCCCTCTACAGGATATATGGTTCATACAAGATATCCATCCAGATCTTTGACTTTACTGGAGACTTCTTTGCAAATAGGATGCAGCATGCTATTCAGAATACAAGAAACCTTAACACACACTGAAAACTTTCAACTACACCTCAGTGAAGCATGCAACAATCACTACCATCCACAATATACATTAGCAACATGCCAGATGATATTAGCTGCTGCTTATAATTTCCTATAGCTAATGCTATAATCTCTAAGGCTTTTAAGATACCAAATAAAAGGCACAGACTGATGGAAACATGTCCAGTGTTTTCATAATAAACTACGGCTTTTGTAGAGGTGACCATTTTGACTTATGTACAACACATATGTTTGAACTCTTAGCACTTCCAAAATATAACACTCATTTATATATGGCAATAGTCGTGTGCATTCATTCTACTCTTCTTTTTGTAGATGGGTATGTTTTAAAGCTAAGCTACGTATTGTGTTGGTTGATAAAGGGAATTTTTTTGCAAATTTGATGCACTGCTCGCAAAAACTGACACTAAATGTAGCAGTGCAATTGCCTTTGTGACCGTTTGTTTGAAGACTGGTTTGATGCAGCTCTTCATTCCTGTCTGTCTGTCTATACTGCACAAGCCTTCCCATCTCTGCATGACTACCACAACCTACATACATTTGAATCTGCTTACTGTATTCAAGCTTTGGACCCCCTTTACAAATTTTACCCCCATCCCCCCCTCCCCCCCCCCCCCCCCCATACTTCTGCCCATTTCAAAAGCTTCTACTGTCTTCTTGTCTGAAGTGTTTGTCATCTACATTTCACTTCTGTATAAGGTTACACTCCAGACAAATATTTTCAGTAGGGACTTCATAAAATTTAAATTTACATTACATGTTAACAAATTTCTCTTTTTCAATAGGCTTTCCTTACTTCTGCCACTCTGCAATTTATAGATCCTGTATTTCAGCTATGATTAGTTATTTTGCTGCTCAAACAGCAAAACTACTTTTGGTACCTCATTTCTTAATCTATTTCCCTGCACATCATTTGATTTAATTTGAGAACACCCAATTACTTTGGCTTTAATTTTGTTCATGTTCCATTCAACTACTCTTCCAACTCCTTTGCCCATCTCTGACAGTTTCACGATGCCATCATCAAATTTCAAAGCTTTTATTTCTTTTTCACAAACTTTAATTCCCTTTCTTAATTTCTCCTCAGTTTCCTTTACTACTTGCACAATGTACAGACTGAGTAACACCACAGATAGGCTACAAACCTTCACAATTACTGCTTCCTTTTCAGTTCCTTCAACTCTGAAAACTGCGGTCTGGTATCTACACAGGTTCTGAATAACTTTTGCTCCCTGTATTTTACCTCTACTACCTTCAGAATGTCAAAGAGTGTTGTGCAGCTGACATTGCCAAATGCTTTTCCCAAATCTGCAACATGCTATAAATATAGATTTGCCTGTCTTTAACCTATTTTCTAAGATAAGCTGTAGTGTAAAGTGTTGCCTCAAGTGTGTCTCCATTTCTCTGAAACCAAACAGATTTTCCCTACAGGCCTGTTTCTACCTTTTTTTTTTAAATTTTTTTCTGTAAATAATTCATGTCAGTCAGTTGCACCAACAAATTATTACATCACAAAATCTGAAATTCATTTAGAGTTTGAGAACATACTTACGGATGGAAGAACAGGCTGTTCCCTACCTAAAATCTTACTCATCTCTCCAAAAGAGGCATTCAACCACCCAATCTACGAAATATCCTTATTCATACTTACGGCACAACTTCTCCTAACCTCTTACCACACAGACCATACACCAACAAATGACCCAGGTGTGGGTCCTGACCTATGCAGCCACACAGCTCACCTGTAACTTCTAAACAGCCTTTTACTTGTGCATGACCACTTATTAGCTGTCCAACAGAATTAATGGTGAATGCCAAAGTGCGACCTACAGCACAGTTGACCACCCAGCAGGGAAACATGCTGCTGAGTACAACATCCTCAATTTCAATGGCCGCATAACCCCCCCCCCCCCCCCTCAACAAATTCTCTGAAATAAAGAGAGGGAAGGAGAGGGGGAGTTGGGAGGGGGAGAGGGGAGGAAGTCCGACAGCGCCATCTGGTAGTAGCATTATGAATTAGGACTTCAAAATTTGAAATTCCAACAATTTTTGAATTTTCCACCATTTTGAATTTAGTTAACTTGCGTATCAATTTAATTGCAGTGTTGCCACATCTACAGGTGTTACAAAAGGGTACGGCCAAACTTTCAGGAAACATTCCTCACACACAAATAAAGAAAAGACATTATGTGGACATGTGTCCGGAAACGCTTACTTTCCATGTTAAAGCTCATTTTAGTTTCATCAGTATGTACTGTACTTCCTCGATTCACCGCCAGTTGGCCCAATTGAAGGAAGGTAATGTTGACTTCAGTGCTTGTGTTGACATGCGACTCATTGCTCTACAGTACTAGCAAAAAGCACATCAGTACATATCATCAACAGGTTAGTGTTAATCACGAACGTGGTTTTGCAGTCAGTGCAATGTTTACAAATGCAGAGTTGGCAGATGCGTCAGAGAAGTTGCTGCTGTACAAGGTCACGTTGACCACGTCACTGTATGGAGAGTGCTACGGGAGAACCAGTTGTTTCCGTACCATGTACAGTGTGTGCAGGCACTATCAGCAGCTGATTGGCCTCCACGAGTACACTTCTGCGAATGGTTCATCCAACAATGTGTCAATCCTCATTTCAGTGCAAATGTTCTCTTTACGGATGAGGCTTCATTCCAACGTGATCAAATTGTAAATTTTCACAGTCAACATGTGTGGGCTGAACAGAATCCGCATGCAATTGTGCAATCATGTCATCAACACAGATTTTCTGTGAAAGTTTGGGCAGGCATTGTTGGTGATGTCTTGATTGGGCCCCATGTTCTTCCACCTACGCTCAATGGAGCACGTCATTATGATTACAAACGGGATACTCTACCTGTGCTGGTAGAACATGTGCCTTTACAAGTACGACAACATGTGGTTCATGCACGATGGAGCTCCTGCATATTTCAGTCGAAGTGTTCGAACGCTTCTCAACAACAGATTCGGTGACCGATGGATTGGTAGAGGCCGACCAATTCCATGGCCTCCACGCTCTCCTGACCTCAACCCTCTTGACTTTCATTTATGGGGGCATTTGAAAGATCTTGTCTACGCAACCCCGGTACCAAATGTAGAGACTCTTCGTGCTCTTATTGTGGATGGCTGTGATACAATACGCCATTCTCCAGGGCTGCATCAGTGCATCAGGGATTCCATGCGACGGAGGGTGGATGCATATATCCTCGCTAACGGAGGACATTTTGAACATTTCCTGTAAATAAGTGTTTGAAGTCACACTGGTACATTCTGTTGCTGTGTGTTTCCATTCCATGATTATTGTGATTTGAAGAGAAGTAATAAAATGAGCTCTAACATGGAAAGCAAGCGTTTCCGGACACATGTCCACATAACATATTTTCTTTCTTTGTGTGTGAGGAATGTTTCCTGAAAGTTTGGCCGTACCTTTCTGTAACACCCTGTATACTAGGGATGTCAATAAAATACTGATATATTGATATTTTTCAAAATTTAATACTATATCGATATTTTGCACAAAGAGGTATCGATGCATGTGTGCGATATATCTTCCCCACATATCGCTGCCAAAACGGCACTTTCAAGTGCCAATATTTTTATTTTATATTTTTTTCACAAAAAAATTCACGTAAATGTCTGAAATTGTTCTTTTGAAATTGACGTAGAATGTTACTTTACTTTCACTGAGTCTTATTTCTTTTTGAGCTTTCATAATGTCCAGTCTTTCTCTTTGACTGTGTGAAGTAAGTGGGGGTGGCACAAAGAAGAAGTTTTTATTGTGCTAGGTGGTGGCAGTCTGAATGGAATAACAAAATTTCCAATGTGAAGAGATAGAACACCAGTTGCATTATAAAACAATTTTCAATGCAAATAGTGTGCTATTCCTTTAGATCAGCATTCTTCAAAAAAATTATTGAAAATGATGAACAAAAATCTAAATGACAAGATGTTCTTTGTGGTGAGTGTAGTCATGTGAGGGGAAATGCTGATGTAACTGACGCTCGACGCTACTAACAGAAACTCCAATATTTAACTACAGTACCCAATTTTGACACAATAACTGCCAGGTTGGTAGCGTTTGCAGAAATGAAAAATCTGGGAAATTGACATGAAGTGTTCCAGACAAATCTGATGCACGATGAAGCTGAACAATGAACCTATCAGACACGTGTTATTGTGCCACTTGCATGGAGTCACCATTGTCAGCAATGTGGTTATTGACAAGTGTAAATGTGCATCATTTTACTTTCAATTCTTGCTCTAAAGGGAAGTAGCAGGCTGGTAGCTTGCTGATGTACAGAGTATCTAATAATAAATCAATACTTAAATATACAGCAGTATATTTACAATGTGCAGCCACTATTTTTTCCGTCAATGTATTGATATACCTATACTTTTGTCGATATAGCAAGGGTCCATAATGATATTTTTATTTAAATATCAATGTCTCAGATTTGAGTTATTTTTAAAAATATCAACAGTCCTAATCTACATCCCATGGAGAGGAGGTGGGTCCACCCAAGAAGAGCCACCATCTTGGATAAATTTGGCAACTATGCAGACTGCCTGCATGAAGCTTGTTACCCTACTTATGTGAAACTGGAAATGGATGGATGGAAGTACCAGTTCATATTCGAAGTGGTCTGGAAGCATGATCAAAATTTTATGCCACTTTAGGAAATGATTTCCTGTGCCATTTTCAAGGTATAGTTAACTTCCCAACACAAGAAGTCCAAATGGGGGGGGGGGGGGGGGGGAATCTCCACCAGTCTGACAGTGTTCCCAGTATGAAGACACAAGAGGGTCCAGAACAAATGGACACATTCTGACAACCCACTAAACCATGTACCACAGTGTTGGAAGTTAAACAAAACCAAGAAAATATCAAGCGGCACCAGGAAAATCCTACTTATAGAAGTGAAGAAAAAGATATTTTTTAAGAGGAGGTATTTTCCTTAGTTGGCCCATTAACAAGAAATTAAATGTTAGATGGTAAACAAATGGATGTGGCACACAGTTCATCCTGAATGAGTACAACAGAAGGGGGTACATTTTTGCCAGTGACCACAGATGATTTTGGAAGCAGACATGCTAAAATTCCGCGGGGTACCATGCTCTTCAAACTTCATGGAGTAAATACTGATGAGGTAAGGGCAAAGCAAGAAAATTAGCAGCATGAAAGAACAGTTTACATAAACTCTACCTCAGTTACGTCAACCAACAAATTGGAAATAAAAAAATTTGGAACACCTGTATAAGCAGATCGGAATGTATTGTACTCCGTACGAGCCGAATATGTGATTTTGCTTAAGAAAAGAACCAACTTCCGGAACACTCCTTAACGTGTCATGAGATTCTTACAGGGTCTATAACCTAGAAACTTAATCACTTACCGGTACCTTATAACTTGCAGCCCATAGTAGAGAAAAATATTTCAGATTTGCTAGAAGCAGGTGTAATTCAACCACCTTTCAACCCCTGATCTTCACCCATAGTGACTGTCCTGAAGAAAACCAGTAATAGAGAGAAGCTTGTTGCATTTGTGTAGGTATGTGAGCAGTCAATATGATCATGAAACCAGATATTTATCCCCTTCCAAGGATTGACGACATTTTGGATCACCTTGGAAAATAAAAATTATTCACCACCTTAGATACGCGCTCTGGCTACCACCAAATTCCTATAGCTACAAAATATTGGGAAATGACAGCTTATGTTCTACCCTCTGGGCATTACGAGTACCTAAGCATGCCCTTTGGCCTCTGAAACACTCCTGCTATATTTCAACATTTTGCTGATCTACTTTTAAGCCAATAATGTGTCCAATATACTCGTATAATTCAGCTGTCTTTTCAAGTATGGTGACAGAATGTGCAGAACGACTGAGAAATGTGGTAACTAATGTCAGCAATACTAATCTAAATCTGAAATTATAATAATGCATTTTTGCACAGTCACAAGTGGACTATTTGGGGCACATAATTGCGGCAGATTGTGTGCAACCAGATTTGTGGTTAAAGAATGCAGTGAACAATTTTCCAGCACCGTGGAACATTAGAGAATTGCAGTCATTTCTCGGACTAACAAATTACTATAGTCATTTTGCGGATAACTATGCAGCCACCATGAAACCACTCACAAAATCACTGAAGAAGTGAACTCTTTTTGCTTGGGCAGTGGACTCCAAGAGTGCCATAACTAATTTGGAAGAAATTCTTACTAGTTCGCCTGTCTTGGATTACACAGATTTTGTGCTTCCTTTTAGCTTCCTGTTTGATGCTGGCAGCTGCATTTTAAGTCAAATACAGATAGTGAGGAAAAACCAATTGGTTACACATCACTTTAGCTAAACCAAGCTGAAGAAAATTACAGTGCCACCAAAAAGTAACTTCAGGCACTTGGCCTTGGCACCCGTTACTTTTCGTATTACCTATATATATGACAGTTCACAGTAATTACAGATCATGCGGCTTTACAAAGACTTTTGAGTTTAAAAGATGCCAGCAACTGACTTGTTAGATGGACCTTAAAACTTAGTGAATATTACTACACAATCAAACACAAGCCTGGTAAGTTAGATCACAATATAGATGCCTTGAGTGGGAAATTAAGATCCTGCAGGTGGACGAGGTACTTATTGAGGAATTAAAAGGGTCACAAGAATCCGATACTGAATGTATGAAATCGGCTACCTCATTAGATTTTATTGCAAGAGACGAAATTTTATATAAGAAAAAACTTCTTGGAGAACGGATAGTACTGGAAAAGGCTATCCGTAAAAACATATCGCAACAGTTGCATGATAGCATACAAGCGTGTCACAATGGAAAAGTGCTATGCAAGTGCACATCACAGGTGATTATTGGTGACCACAGGGAAATAAAGATGTCAAAGAATACATTCAACATTGTCTCCCATGCGCTAAGAGTGCAAGGACGAAGACCAAATATACCTCTTCAAACTTTGTCTGAGGCAGAGGGGCCTTTTCAGATCCTATCACTCGATTTAATCAGACCGTTCCCTGTAACAGCCCAAAATAAGAGATCTGTTTTATCTACCACTGGCCATTTCTCTCAATATTTTATTACAATACCTACTGAAGACATCACAACAGAGACAGTTGCTAAAGCATTTGTCATTCATTTAGTACTATCATTTGGATGTCCAGAGGCTATTACAACAGACCGAAGAGAAACTTTATGTCCCATCTTATGGTTCAGGTGTGTTGACTATTTAAATTAAAGAAGTGGCAAACTATGTCAGCTTTGCCTACGAGCAATGACAGGATTGAACCCATTCATGAAACAGTTGTGACAATGTTGTCTTATTACATGAACAGCTCACAGTCAGATTGGCATTGGCTATTGCCATTTGTAATTTCACTGTATAACACCAGGATACACAAAGTAACGGTGTCGAGTCTGTTTGAGGTCGTGAGATTCCTGCAGGAGGTTAGACCAAATCGTGCATCAGCAATGAAGGTGGATTTGTTGGCCATCAAGGCAAGTCAATTGCACAAATGTGTGGTCACCATGCATTTATATAATTTTGCTTAGGTATTGCATTTGTGTTGTTCTTGTAAAGTTACCACTATGCCTTATAGTTTATTAAACATGTTGGTTGTTATCTCTACTACCTGTAAAACACTTCTTCTCCATTGGATTGTCGCTATGGACAGTAAATGGCCAGTCCGTTATGGACTTCTGAACTTCGTCAAACAATGCCAACCACACAACTGTCGCCTTTTGTCCACTGCATGCCACTGTGTGTTCTAAGGTGGTTCGACATACATACTCCGCAATCCACCATATGGTGCACGGCGGAGGGTACCTCGTACCACAACTAGCATCTTCTCTCCCTGTTCCACTCCAAAACAGAATGAGGGAAAAATGACTGCCTATATGCCTCTGTACAAGCCCTAACCTCTCTTATCTTATCTTTGTGGTCTTTCCACGAAATATAAGTTGGTGGCAGTAAAATTGTACTGCAGTCAGCCTCAAATGCTGGTTCTCTAAATTTCCTCAGTAGCGATTCATGAAAAGAATGCCTCCTTTTCTCCAGAGACTCCCACCCCGAGTTCCTGAAGCATTTCCGTAACACTCGTGTGATGATCAAACCTACCAGTAACAAATCTAGCAGCCCGTCTGTGAATTGCTTCTATATCCTCCCTCAATCCGACCTGATAGGGATCCCAAATGCTCGAGCAGTACTCAAGAATAGGTCGTATTAGTGTTTTATAAGTGGTCTCTTTTACAGATGAACCACATCTTCCCAAAATTCTACAATGAACCGAAGACGACTGTCCGCCTTCCCCACAACTGCCATTACATGCTTGTCCCACTTCATATCGCTCTGCAATGTTACGCCCAAATATTTAATCGACGTGACGGTGTCAAGCGCTACACTACTAATGGAGTATTCAAACATTACATGATTCTTTTTCCTATTCATTTGCACTAATTTACATTTATCTATATTTAGAGTTAGCTGCCATTCTTTACACCAGTCACAAATCCTGTCCAAGTCATCTTGTATCCTCCTACAGTCACTCAATGACAACACCTTCCCGTACACCACAGCATCATCAGCATATGGCACATTGCTATCCACCCTATCCAAAAGATCATTTATGTAGATAGAAAACAACAGCGGACCTACTACACTTCCCTGGGGCACTCCAGATGATACCCTCACCTCCGATGAACACCCACCATCGAGGACAACATACTGGGTTCTATTACTTAAGAAGTCTTCGAGCCACTCACATATTTGAGAAACAATCCCATATGCTTGTACCTTAGTTAGGAGCCTGCAGTAGGGCCCTGAGTCGAATGCTTTCCGGAAGCCAAGGAATATGGCATCCGTCTGATACCCTTCATCCATGGTTTGCAAGATATCATGTGTAAAAAGGGTGAGTTGTGTTTTACAGGAGCGATGCTTTCTAAAGCCATGCTGATGCATGGACAGCAACTTCTCTGTCTCAAGGAAATTCATTATATTCAAACTGAGAATATGTTCAAGAATCCTGCAACAAACCGGTGTTAAGGATATTGGTTGTACCTTGGTTCTACATGACTAGCAGGCACTGTGCAATTAATGTGTCACTAATTTTACGTTTGTATGTTACATGCTCTAAGTTATCCAAAAATTAACTGGTACACCCTTTTCAGACTCGTTTCACTCTTTTACTTATTTCTATATATTTTATTTTCTGCCTCTACTATTGAATGGTTTTGTTATATGTTTGCATTATTTCACTATGTTGAAACATTGTCGCTACGTAGTTTTCACCGCTGTCTGGTATGTCAAAGTTATGTTCAAAGTTTATGGAATTTGAAAACTTGCGCTACAAACGTGCAGATCACAAGGCACCATCGGGGAGAAGGCTGTCAAATTGTTTTGAAGGAATCCACAGAAATAAATCACAGAAATAAGGTCCCACTCTAAGCCAAACTGAACTATCCATTGTTCGACCACCACTGAATACGTGCACTGCTCCATGTGCCTGGCCCCTGAGTCGACACTGGTGATGCACCTCACCTTGGTATCTTTTGTGAACTCCGTTCCTTCTTTAAACATGTTGAAGACAGTTTCTCATATGTAACAAATTCAATTGGTCCCTGAATTAACTGGTCGAATTAGCGCAACCTCTGTTCCACGGCATATAAGAATCACCTAGTTGTATGCTGTCGCATACCCCATTCAGGTCAGAGGCGGATACAGAAAAACCTCAAGGACGGGGCGCTAAAGATATCTTGCGCTACTTTTGCTGAAGCTACATGACTCATATAGTTTCCATAATAAGATCAAAGTTATAACTGGAAACATTAAGAAGCAAAATCTAACTGCTTTAAGAAATGAGGACAATCGGATTATTCTCGAATTAGAAAAAATGGCAAAACACTGGGAGAATTACATATCATTTCTGTTTCACAACAAAAGAGACATGACAGTAAATCAAAATGAAGAATCTGGTCCATGTACCTTACAATAAGGAGGTAGAATATGCACTGAAAGTAACAAAGAACAGAAAAGCACCTGTTGGAGACAACTTACCCACTGAAATTTTAAAATGCATAGACCCAAAAATGCTGACAGCCCTATTTACTGATATTTACAGCTCAGGCCAGATCCCAGGTGAATGGCTGAAATCAACCTTTTTCCCATTACTGAAGAAGGCAAATGCAAAATCGTGCTCAGAATTTTGACTGATCTTGTTGATGAGTCATGCTCTGAAAACTTTTCTAAGAATTATACATAACCAAATTTATCTTAAATGTGAGGAGCATTGTGGAGAAACGCAGTTTGGTTTTATGAATGGAATGGGAACCCGAGAAGTGCTATTTGGCATGAAGATACTTATGCAGAGATGCTATGACTATCAGCAGGATATCCATATATGCTTCATTGACTATGAGAAAGCATTTGACACCATCAAGCATGACCCCCTTCTCACAATCTTATGAAAAATAGGATTGGATGGTAAGGACATAAGAATGATTCAGCATGTATACTGGAATCAAAGAGCAAAGGTCAGAATTAATAAAAATTTAAAAACAGAATCTGTGCAAATACTGAAAGGAGTCTGCCAGGGCTGTACACTATCCCCATTACTGTTCAATTTGTATCTGGACAAGAGTTTTCAATCCAGTCAAGACTCAGAATTATTTGGTATAAAAGTACAGTAGAGTCCCGTTAATCCCAACTAATTGGGACTGGACCTTGTTTGTATTACCGATTTGCTCCGGTTAGCCGGAGTTATGGTGATGAGTTTCTAGAATGAAGTATACGAAGCAGATAAGCAGGTACACCATGATAACAAATGGGAACAAGTGTGGAAACAATGGCTCACTCTCACTCCCTGCCATTGTTGGGGTGCAACAGAACTGGGTGCTGGTAAAGCAACCATTTGTGATTGGAAGAAGAACCACATGAAGATTGAACAGTCCTGTGCAACGTCTCCCAGAAAAGCACTCGAAATTCGGTAGACTTTGAAACAGTCCCAGTATTATAAAGTGGATGAAGCTCTTTTCCTTTGGTTAGTGCAGGAAAGAGAAAGGGAAACTCCTCTGAGTGGAGCACTGGTTCAGGGGAAGGCTGTTCACCTGAACAAGTTAATGAATGGTGACGAGTCTTTTAGTGTGTGTAAGGGTTGGTTGGACAGATTCAAAAAAACGTCACGGGATCTGTCAGCAACAGTTACTGGAGAGAAGCTTTCTTCTGACCATGATGCAGCAAAGGAATATTTCACTGAGTTTGAAAAAATGAAGAGAGAGGGAAAGTATTCTCCCCAACAAATTTATAATGCTGACAAGACTGGCCTTAATTTAGGTGACTGCCAACATAAAGCCTGGCATCAAAAGCAGAAGACCATGCTCCTGGTTTTAAAATGTGCAAAGATCGTGTGACGTTATAAGCATGCAGCAACAGTGCTGGTAATTAAAAGCTGCCTTTAATGCTGATTGGCAAATCTGCCAGGCCCAAAGCTTTTAAAAACTACAACATGAAGTCCCTGCTTGTATGTTATTGCAACCAGAAAAAAGCATGGATGGATGGTAAGCTGTTCAAAGAATGGTTTCACAACCAGTTTGTTCCCTCTGTTTGATGGTTTTCTAAGGAAAATAATTTGTCTTCTCGTACAATCCTTTTGATTGATAACAAGCCATCTCACCCTAGCACTGAGGAATTATGTGATGGAGAAATTGTGCTGAAGTTTTTGCCACCGAATGTTACACCACTTCTGCAGAATGGAACAGGGCGTACTGCAAACATTAAAACTGATTTACAGAAACCAATTTTTAAGAATGCTGATCCAAGATGATAGCATTCCTTTAGTGGACAAAATAAAAAAGACCAATGTGAAGGATGTTGTTTATTGGGCTTCTGAGTCAGGGCAGAATATTTCAGAAAATACTCTGAGAACACCGTGAAGCAAACTGTGGACATCTCTTTAATTTCAGGGCAACCTAGTTGAAAATGAAGAGGAAAATTTACTACAAATAATACAGACACTTCCTGGATGAGAAGAAGCTAGTGAAGGAGATGTAGATGAGTGGATGGCAGCAGATGGGGCATGTGTGGAGAACCTTACTGACACTGATTTAGTTGCTGCTGTGACTCAAGACCAGGAAGAAGTGGACTGCTGTGACAGAAGGGACAATGAACCTGAAAGCAACAAAGGAGAGCTGGTGCCACACAGTGATGCAGCAGAAGCCTTTGACCTCGCACTACGTTATTTGGAGCAACAGCCCACTGCTACACCTGGTGATTTGATGTTTATGAGACGATGGCACAACTATGAGTCATATAAAAGACTATCTTCATTATGCCAAAAAACAATGACTGAGTTTTTGTCATCTCTGAGTTTTGTCATCTAAAAAGTAGGGATAAAATGTCCAGAGTATTTTAGTGAGTTTGACAGCTTTTCTTTCATTGATATGCATTGTTTAAACCTAATGTTTTCTTGCTAATTTTTCTAATACATGTTTACTGTACTGTGTAAATTAAAATAGTGTGTATGTACAGCAGTTTACTGCACAGTTTTCCATACTTAGACTAACATTTTTCATGTTTGGATTAAGCAAACGTTTGGATTGTCGGGGTTCGGATTAGCGGGACTCTGCTGTAAATGGAATGAAGATCTGGAACTTACGGTATGCTGACGACACAGCTTTGTTTGTGTTATCCGTAGCTGAGCTACAGATAATACTAACAGAAATTCGTAAAGCTGGTCAGCATTTTGGTGTCAGAATAAATGTCAAGAAAACTAAATGGATGTCAATTGAAAGAACCCCTGGTCAAAACGAGTCCCTAGTCATTAATGGTAGTAAAATCGATAATCTAACCACATTTGAAAGTCTAGGATCTGTGATAAACTCGAAACTTGATTGTGATGAGGAAATTAAGAGTCACTGTGGGATTGCCAAGGAAAAGTTCCAAAAGGTACGAAATGTGCTGATGTACACAGACATGCTGCTCCATCTGAGAATAAGGGTGGTACAATGCTATGTTATCCCCGTCCTACTCTATGGAGCAGAAACTTGGTCAATTAAAGCAGCTTCTGTAAAGAGATTAGAAGCAACAGAAATGTGGTTCTTGCGCCAATAACTAAAAATACCATGGATTGAGAAAGTGAGCAATGCTGAAGTGGTGTGTAGAGGCGGGGTGGATAGAGAACTAATGGGGACAATTAAAAGGGGGCACATTATGGGAGGAAAGAAATATAAATTTCTGCAATTAATTCTAGAATGCAGAATAGAAGGAAAGTGCCCACCAGGTAGAAGGAAGCAATCGTGGTCACAGAATATCAAGGTATGGACTGGCATCATCAACTTTGAAAGAGCTGGTTCAAGAAGCAAAGGAACACCACCTGTGAGCAGCCGATTCACTACAAGTGTATGGCAAGAAGAAGAAGAAGAAGAAGAAGAAGAAGAAGACCTTTACTTTTACCGTAATCAAGTCACAAGCAAAGTTTAAGGAAGTTTTATTTAAACTGATTATAAACATATACAAGGCATTGAATTACTATTATTAATTCTTCACAATCAACTGATCACTCTCACTCTTGACTAATCTTCACACTTACAGTTGCTACAACTAGAACTTTTTACTTATTCATTCTTCATTCTTCATATTTCTGCTTCTGAATGTAAACTAGCTTCCTATTTGGCAAATAGTCTGTATTTATAACGCTACATATCGAAGGCTCTCTATACAAGAAAACAGTAGAATATTCATGACTTTCCTCAAACAAATGCCAGGCAGAATAACGTATCGAGATCACTAGAATGGCTGTGACTTTCCTCGTGGGTATATGTTAGCCATATATGTGCAAGACAGAAACGTATAAAATTTGATGATGTGGACACGCGTGCTACATAGGAAAGTACAACTACTTGATAACTTGATTCAGTTGAGTCGATTGACGAAAGAAACGAACAAATAGCGTGCAGGCTGACTGGCTGGGGCAGTGCGGGTAGCAATGCGGTCGGCCCCACAAGGGGGAGACGGTGCTTATGTATCCCCCTAACGGCCCTGCAAGGGGAGGGGGCACTCCCCCAATTGTATCTGCCACCTGTCTCCAAATCAGAATTTAATTCCTCACACATACCGAGTAACACTACATAATAGCTGACTTCTACTCAAAGAATTCCAACACAATATCGTGGATCAGAATTTCTGTTCTCCTCACAGTTGAAAAAAAAATTTTCCTTGCCACTATCGAACCATTCCTGCTATTCATCCTTGAACTTAACTTCGCTTTCATGCCAGTGCATGTTCTACCTTATCAGTTCCTCGAGATGATAACAACACTGAACTGTTCACATCCTCCGATTAGTTATGGCACAGGAGCACCGACAAAAAATGTCACAAGATCGAGCTCCTCCCCCCCTTATGGTATTCCGCCATATTTCACTTAGTATATGAGCATTTCTGATGTTTTGAACAAAATTTATGTTGTACAATACACAAAGCCACTCGCTCTGCCCACGTGCCTTAGCCAAGTTCCAGTACAAAAGTTATGATGACTGTCATGAACTGCGATTTTGTATTCTCAGTTAAGAATTGTTTTCTTTAATTAAAATTATTATTTTGTACTTGTCTTATGAATTGCTTACTTTTGTGATGTTGAGACAGTTGTTTTTTTTATCATCATGCTCTATTGATCATTTGATACTGCTTTATTGTCATGAGTTATTTTTTACTATCTGTCTATTCAGTTTAACTGGACTTAATCGCCTTGCTTTTGTGATTAAGTAAACTTAGATCGAAGGTAACACCCTTCATGCATCTGTTGTAAGTAATTTATTATTTGTTTATAAGATGCATCAATATAATGAAAATTGCCATGTTTTGCAGTTATTTTATAGTTTTATTAGTCCAACGTATTTAATTTGATACATCATTTTGGTTGATGCTCGAAAATATTTACTCAAATAGTTGACTTGGTGCCTTCCGCACATTAATATATATTCAGTTTGTGTAACTGTTATTTGGTCAATTATATAGTTACAATGTTAATTACAACATGTAATTGGTGGTTTTAGCAAACTCGAAATAAATTTGACTTAAAATACTTTCACACTTCCTGATAACAGTTAGAACACACAGTCGTATTACAAAATTATGTTTCATGATTTTGATCCTGGGTTATCGTCACACTGGCAAACAAATGGTGCCACCCTGGTGGTTACTCGGTCACCGCAAGGATGTTGGGCACTGCGCTCACATCATTCTGCGACAGCCTGACTTGTCTGATGAGGAGGCCTTTCAGCGTCGCACAGCTCGTATTATATTAGAAACTGCCTAATATCATGCAGGACCCCCGCGAGCACACATAAGTGCCGCAACATGACGTGGCATTGACTCGACTAATGTCTGAAGTAGTGCTGGAGGGAACTGACATCATGAATCCTGCAGGGCTGTCCATAAATCTGCAAGGGTATGAGGGTATGGAGATATCTTCTGGACAGCATGTTGCAAGACATCCCAAGTATGCCAATAATGTTCATGTCTGGGGTGTTAGATGGCCAGCAGAAGATTGTTCCTAAAGCCACTATGTAGCAATTCTGACAAGCTGACATGCAGGTTCCCTGGACTCATGAGGCTGTCTCCATACTCATACATGTCCATCTGCTCGACACAATTTGAAATGAGACTTGTCCGATCAGCAATATGTTTCCAGTCATCAACAGTCCAATGTTGGTGTTGATGGGCCCAGATGAAGCATAAAGCTTTGTATCGTGCAGGTACACAAGTGGGCCCATATTGATGATGTTTCATTGAATGGTTCACATGCTGACACTTGTTAATGGCCCAGCATTGACATCTGCAGCAATTTGCAGAAGGGTTGCACTTCTGTCACACAGTATGATTTTCTTCAGTCATTGTTGGTCCCATTCTTGCAGGATCTCTTTCTGGTCGCAAAGATGGAGATTTGATGTTTTACCAGATTCCTGATGTTCACGGTACACTTGTGAAATGGTCATATGGGAAAATCCCCACTTCATCGCTAATTCGCAGATGCTGTGTCCCATAAGTTGTGTGCCAACTACAACACCATGTTCAAACTCTTTTAAATCTTGATAACCTGCCATTTGAGCAGCAGTAATCAATTTAACTATTGCACCAGACACTTGTTGTTTTATATAGGCATTGCTGGCCACAGCACCATATTCTGCCTGTTTACATATCACTGTATTTGAATATGCATGCCTATAAGAGTTCCTTTGGCACTTCCGTATACATAGGATCCATTAAGTCTTCTAGTAATGCTAAAAATCAATCATTCACTTTCTTGACTAATTAAAAAAGGTAAAAGCAATTAAAAGCCCTGACTTCTTAAAAAGTACGGATTATTGTTACGTTATACCATAATCTTTCTCATACGAGTGTTTCAGTTGCCTGTACTCCTCAAAGCTGTCTCTGAAACCACCTCCTGGCAATCCCTGCCATGTAATACCCATGAGCAACCTGTGGTATCGCCCAAAGACTGCAGTGCTACAGCAAAGTCAGCAATGAGAATCAATACCACAGACATTAGCGAGGGCTCACTCTTGGCAACAGCAGCACCCTGTCACTGAGGTCAATATAGTGTCAAGCATGCAAGAGTTAATAACAATATTTGTTTATGGTTCATCTAAATTTTATAATTTTTTTGCTTTAAAATATTTGCATATTGGTACTATATTTTCTATATATGTAAACTAAAGTGTACTATACTGGAAGTTGAAGTTCTTTGTATTGCATGCAACTACTGTATGTAAAATACTACATAAATTTTTTATTAGATTAAATAATTTTCTGATGAGATTATGTGTTTAAAAATATTTGTGTGTATAAACTATTCATGTTGATGTAAATATGGCAATTGTAAGAAATGGTCACGTTTAGGAACAATGTAAGAAATAGGTGTTATGTAAAAGCCAGTGTGCTTTTATTTAAAATAGAAGTGGCTCTGGGGAGTGGAAAAGGTGGCAAGTGCGAATTGGGGTGCTACCTAAAGCAAGTGTGGGGAGTAAGTCATACAGTCTGTAGGCAGCAGTGATTGTGCAACACCCTTGTGGAACAGGAGAAGCTTTGCCTGCAAATTTGCACAAAATTGCCTCAGATGAAGACTGCAAACAGCTTGCACCATACTTGCGAGTTGATGGGCTACTGTACATAAAATTGAATGAAGCCAAGAAGAGAAATTGAGCGCATACAGCAAAATACTTGCAGCCTGTACTGTGGGTAGCGTAGCCGTCGTAACTGTTTGCCACCCTCAAGCCTACAGCCACCAGATAAGATTTTTTTTTGTATTTTACTTTTGTACAGCATGAACCATTAATTTAAACTGTGTTTTAATAATCATTCTTAAACTTTAAAGAAACTGGTTCACCCTGTTATTTCATCCTAATCATACAACTATATAGGGTTCCTTCCTGGTGTTTGATTAATCTGAGCATCCTGTTTTACAGATGCACCATTTAAATTGGTTTTCTGTAAATAATGAGAAAGTTTTCTTAACTTTTGCAAAGTATTATAGTAAAAGTCTGCTTATGTAAATTTCAATCAGAATGAAGCCAAGTTACTAAAATATGTTAAATGACTATACATAGTTAGCTCAAAGAGCAATAGCTTTTGAAAGTAAATTCCAGTACAAAAGAGGGTTTCTTGAAGTGAAATGTTCAGTATAAAAAGTGCGTGCTTTAGTATCTAAGCATTTCAGTATTTAAGTTTGTTGATTATGGATAGTGCTTTTCTAAAGGTACCCCTTTGGTGCTTGTTTGCTACATGTCATATATTCCATTTTTTTTAATGATATTTGTAGTCCCATATTCTTCCTGCAACTCCTTCAAGAATTTCAATATGATAATATCCCTAGTGTAAATGGCTAGATCATCTGCAAAGGTGAGGGAATCTACTCTAATATTACTTCTACCTAACTTGATTGATTGACCTATATTTTGACTTGACTTTTGCTCTCGACATCCTGTAATTACCTTATGGGGAGAGTTCATCTCCCTGTCTAACACCAGTCTTTATATCAATGGTTCAGAAATTTCTCCCATGAATGTAACTTTAGAGTTAGTGCCGGCTAATGTTTCCTTAATCAGCTTTAGAGTTTCATTATCTAGCCCTTGTTTCTCTAAAATCTGGAAAAGAGATTCACAATCAACTGAGTCATAGGCCTTTTTAAAATCCACAAATGTACATACAATATTGTTACTAGAAATCCTTTGGTACCTACAGATTAGTTTCAAATTAAGAATTTGCTCTGGACACGATCTGTTTGGTTAAAGCCTTTATGGTACTCATGAACTTTAGGTTCTAACTGTTCTTGGGCTAGTTCAAGTAAACACTGCAATAGAATCCTGTATGTTACTGGGAGAAGAGAGATCACTCAGTAATTATTAACATTGGTTCTGTCCCCTTTTTCATTAAATGGATGAATTAGGACAGTTTTCCAGTCCTCAGGTATTTTATCAGTTTTGCAGATATGCCCTATTAGTTGAGTGATCTCTTTTACAGTGTTAGGGAAAGCTGATTTTAGTAATTCTCCCATTATACAGTCTTCTCTGGATGCTTTAATGTTTTTAAGTCTCCTAATTTGCTTAGTTATTTTGATTTCATCAGGTTCTTTAGAGTTAGGGTTGGTGTTATTAGTTTGCTGTGGTTGGAATTTATTCGCTGGTTCTGGACAGTTTGATAGTTTATCAAAATAATTAACCAGTACCTTACAATTTTCCTGGTTGTTATTAGTCAAACTGCCATTTTCATTTTTGCAGCAAAGACTTTGAGGTTGGTAATCAGTTAGTTTTGTTTTGCAAGTTTTATAAAAGTTTATTGTTTTGTTCTTTTGGAAGTCTTTTTTTGATTTCCAAAAGTTGGGCATTTTCATAGTTCCTTTTAGTCTGTCCGATTAATTTAGATGTTTCTTTTCTTACAATTATAAAGATGTTGTACATATTTTCTGTTTTGTTACTATTCCAATTTTTGAATGCCTCATACCTAGACTTAACTGCTGTTTCACAACCCATGTTCCACCAAGGGCGTTTTTGTTTCTTTCGTAGCAGAAATAAATTTTGTGCTGTTTTGATGCACTTTTCTTTTACACTATGTCAATTGTTGAATTGTTTTTTGTCAAGTTTGCTTGTTAGAGATGGGCTTATTTTAGCAGTGTCAAATTTTGAGATAACTCTTTTGTTTTGAAGAGTTTTTGAGGTTGAAGTTTTATTTTTATTCATGCTAAATAATGGTCAGAATCAATATTAGCCCCTTTCCTAACTTGGATATTTAAAAGTTTTTGTAGTTATGGTATGAAATTGCTACATCATCAATTTAAAATTCCCCAATAAATGTATTGTGTGCCCACCAAGTTTTCTGTTTATAAGGATTCTTTTTAAAATGTGGTGACACAATTTTAAGGTTAAAATTTTTGCACGTTTCAACAAGTACTTAGCCATTTGGGTTTGTCCATTTGTGTGCAGGAAACCCACCCACCATTTTCTTATATTTTTTCTCTTTACCTAATTGAGCACTAAAATCACCCTTTAAAATTTTAACATTGTTTGAGAGAATGCTTTCTAATGTTTCCCAAACTTTATTAACTTCTTAAGGTTTTTTTATGGTTATCCTCATTGACTGGCATATGGGTGGTAATTAAAGTACATTTAAAGAAACTTTCATTAGTCTTTTTATCAATGGGTTTTACCCCCATTATTAGATTTAAAATATTTTTGGAGACTGCAAAAGCACCTCCCAGATGTGGTGTATTATTAAGTATTCTTTCATCAGTTTTACTTTTTAAAAGACAATAATTCCCAAAATCAGTGGTGTCACTGTCCATCATTCAGGTTTTTTGAAGTGCCAAAATTTGAATCTTCTGTTCTTTTAATGCATCTCCCAATTTATGAAGTTTACTTGGTTGCAAAAATGTTTGTATGTTAAGTGTTGCAAAAATTGTATTTGTTTCGGTTTTAAGTTGGCCAGAGAACTCCACCTACCTCTGTTGAATTACATTGCATTTTAACCTAGCCACCCAGAATTCGAAAGACCAGTTGCACCAGTAATACTGGCAGTGGATTGACCATCTGGAGTAATACTACAATTATCAAAAGGCTCCATGATGATTGTATACCCGGAATCAGGTGGGGCTGAGTAGACTCACAGGGGAACTTGCAGAGTTAAGACTGGAACAGTTAGTTCCAGAATACACATTTCAGCTGCATCACAGGGGAACACATAATGACCACATTGCCGCTTGCTACAAGACAGACAAAAAGTGGATTTGGTTTTGTTTTGTCTAGGTCCGGGACTGCTTATACTGTATTCGCAGCTGTCCACCATATCTGATGGAACTTTTGTTATCTGCCACCTGTGATCTGTCCAATACTCAAGGCAAGGTCAGCTTCTTACACTTTTAGTTACAAAGTATTGAAGACTGGATTTTTATTTTTTATTTTACATGTCCACTTCTGTATCAAACTGAGGAGCAAATCTCCTAGGTCACAGAACGTGTCAGTACATGCAATTACAAAATAAAAGTAGTAACAGATAAAATGAATGTATATGGACACAAAAAGAAGCTTATGTTAATGCAATCAACAATATAACACAGGGATCAGCTTAATTTTTCAAGCAACTCCTCAACAGAATAGGAGTGACCCATGAGAAAACTCTTCAATCTCGATTTGAAAGTGTGTGGATTAGTGCTAAGATTTTTGAATTCTTGTGGTAGCTTACTGGAAATGTATGCAGCAGTATACTCCATACCTTTCTGCACAAGAGTCAAGGAAGTGCGATTCAAAAGTAGATTGGATTCCTGCCTGGTATTAACTGAGTGAAAGCTGATAATTCTTGGGAATAAGCAGATATTGTTAAGAAGAAGCAACAATAAAGAACATACACGTGTTAGAATACCCATACTAATGAACAGGAGTCGACAAGAGCTTTGCGAACTTACACCACTTATTGCCAGACCGCCCATCTCTGAGCCAAAAACATCCTTTGACAATGCAAAGAGTCTCTCGAAAATAAAATACCATACATCACAAGCAAATGAAAATAAGCAAAGTAGACTACTGTCTGTGTCGAACTATCAATTACTTCAGATTTCATTCGAATAATAAAAATGGCAGCATTAAGTCTTTGAAGAAGTTCCTCAAAGTGGGCTTTCCACGACAGTTTCTATCTATCAGAACACCTAGAAATGTGAACTGTTCAGTTTCACTAATCATATGCCCATTCTGTGAAATTAAAACATTGGGTTTCATTGAATTGTGTGTTAGAAACTGTAAAAACTGCATCTTATTGTGGTTTAACATCAGTTTATTTTCTATAAAACATGAACTTATGGCATGAACTGCACTGTTTGAAACAGTACCGATGTTGCACGCAACATCCGTTACTACCAAGCTAGTGTCATAGTCATTGAGAATGACCTTTTGTTGTTTGTTGTTAAAGTAATAGGTGAACCAACTGTGAGCTACTCCCCGTGTCCCATAATGATACAACTTCTGGAGCAAAATTTTGTGATCAAAATAATCAGACGCCTTAGTTACATCAAAAGAGATGCCTATCACTCAAAACCTTTTGTTTAATCCATCCAGTACCTCTCAGAGAAAAGAGAATATAGCATTTTAAGTTGTTAAACCACTTCTAAAATCAAACTGTACATCTGATAGCAAATTATGTGAAATAAAATGATCAATTATCCATACATACACAGCAGTTTCAATAACTTTAGCAAACACTGATGGCATAGAAATAGGTTTATATGGTCTGCATTATCCATTTCTCCCTTTTTATAAAGTGGCTTTACTACTGAGTGCTTTAATCGTTAAAGAAACTGACCGTTCTTAACAGAAAAATTACAAATATGGCTAAGTACAAGGCTAACATGTGCAGCACAGTAATTTAATATTGTGCTACGCACTCCATCATATCCATGGGAGTCCTTAAGTTTTCAGTGATTTAATTATTGACTCAATCTCCCCCTTGCCAGTGTCACAGAGGAGTATTTCAGACATCAGTCTCGGAAAGACATTTTCCAAGAGAGTTATATGATTCCCTGTAGAAACTGGATTTTTATTTAATTCACCAGCAATGCTTAGAAAGTGATTGTTAAATACTGTAGATATATCTGACTTATCATATATCTGACTTATCAATAACAGAAATATTTTTACTACAAACTTACTTTATATCATCGACCTTGTGCAGCTGACTGGACACTTCCGTCATGGCTGACCATATGTTTTTAATTTTATCCAGTGAATTAACTATTCTATTTGCATACCATATACTCCTTGCCTTCCTAATAACACTTTTAAGCATCTTACATACTGTTTGTAATGGGTTACTGTAGCTTGATAGTGACTACTAACATTTTGATATAATTCCTGCTTTGTTCTACATGATATCCTTATCCCACCAGTCAACCACCTAGGCTGCCTTTTACTGCTAGTATGTTGTTTAGAACATTCTAATGGAAAGCAACTTTCAAAGAGCATGAGAAATGTGTTAAGGAAAGAATTATATTTGTCACCTATGTTATTGGCACTATAAACACTCTGCCACTCTTGTTCCTTAACGAGGTTTCAAAAACTCTTTATTGCCAATAGATTAGCTTTTCTACATAGTTTGTAATTATATATAATATTTGTTTGAGTACGAAAATCTTTTTTATTTTAAAATTTGTGCACCATGGTCTGAAAGGCCATTCACCTTTCCACTAAAAGCTATCTAGTACTGAGGAATGAATAAAAATATTGTCTATGGCTGTGCTACTGTTCCCCTGCACCCTAATTGGAAAAAATACAGCCTGCATCAGAGCATATGAATTTAGATCTTCCAAATTCCCATTCTTGCACTATCACATACAAAATTAATATTGAACTCACCTCATATAACTAATTTTTGGTACTTCTTATAAAGTGAACCTAGAACCCTCTCTAGCTTGAGCAGAAATGATCTGAAGTCACGATTTGGGGACCTCCAAATAACAACAATTAGAAGTTTAGTTTCACTAAATTCAACTACCCCTGCACAACATTCAAATACATGTTCGCTGCAGTGCCATGATACATCTGCGTACTCCAATGAAACACTTTTTTTCTTTTACGTACATGGCCACTCCCCCACTCTGCAAAGAACTCCTTTAGAAACAGCCAGCTAATCTGTATCCTGGTAAAGGAAGCCTGTCAATTTTCAAATTATTTAAGTGGTGCTCCAATAAACTGATAATGTCAGAGACAACACCTATAAGCAATTTATTAACTTTATCTCTAATACCACTTATATTATGATGAAATATGCTAATTCCTTAACTATATGGATACATGACCTCCTTTGGAGACATTTCCTTTGTTAGAGAGACTTCCTTGAAGTAAGGATATCTAACAGCTGACTTCAGTCTAAAGAAGGTGCAGCTCTAACACCAACTACTACAGGAATTTTCCCGTGAGTGATCTCACCACCGCCCACTACACTGTCACCTATAAGCTTTGCCAGCCTCCCATTCCCATACCTATTGAGGTGCAGGCCATCCCTACTGAAATCCAATCTACTGATAGACTCGACTGGCACCACTGCAATATGAGCCATGTCCTCAGCCATCAGCACCTTCTCTAGTCCCATGTTAACACGCCTATTACCAGGTCACCCCCTACATCAATCTCCCAATTCCTATCAAGACTATTCCCAACCCCACCCGCAATCACTACCTGATCCTATTTAATGAATTCCTACATAACTCCCCTACGGTAACAGACACCTGAGCCAACCCTGCACTAGGCTTCACAATACTGGTGAACTGGTACTCACTCCCAAACACTTCCTGCAACTGCTGGCCCACACCTCTGCCATGTGATCTACCTAGCAGCAGAACTTTCTTCTTTCTGTTAGAATTTGCAACTGACTTAGGCTCCCTAACTGCCGAGGACTGCTGCATGTTTCCTACACCTACAGCTACAAGAGGCTCCTCTCCACTAAATTATGACAGTTGGTCAAACCTATCAGTTATACACAAAGTACAACTGTCTGAATGTCTCCTCCTCCTCCCCTCCATGTCTTCTTACCAACTGCCAGTTCTCATTCCCACAACCCTTCACCCTCCTCAACCCATCTAGTTCTTCCTTTTAACTTTGTAACTGCACCTAAGGGGCACAGATCTTTTACTCATGCTCCTCTATCAACTTATTTCTGCTACAAATTCTGCATTTCCAGGAGAGGATCTCACTAGAATTACCACTGGCTTCCCCACTGTATTCCCCCCCAATGAAAATACGTTGAACAGATCTGTCACTGAAGCCCACTGCTCACAAACCCACAACAACGCCCACACTTCTCACTCATGGTAAAAGGTTAACGGTTACAGATAAAAACTAAATGTCTATGTTACCTAAGATCAATTACAACAGTAAAACTATTTAAAGAACTAAAAATAGTGACCTCGAATTTCACTCTCTAGTAAGAAAGCAACTACATTTATTAGTACTACTAAACCCCAAGTAATACCAATACCACAAAAACTTCACACAATTCCTTATATTAAAACTGAAAATTCAATGACCACTGGAACACTCAACAAAATTAAACACAATGAACAAAAGTTTTATTGAAATATTTCACTACAAACAATACGAAATTCCAGCTGAAGACTATTGTGCTAAATTGAATGAATGACCTCAACGCACAAACAACTCTGTAAAACACAGTGGACAAAAGTTTCTGAAAGTTTATTATACCATTATTTCACCAGAAACAGCATGAGACACCATTGAAAACTACTGAATTTAATATCTGAATAACAGTGCACAAACAACTTTGTCAGAACTTAGCTTAAGAATCGCTACAGCTGCAACCCAAAGCCCCGAAATGTAAACACACTGCTGATACTTCAATGAACTGTGCAAGCATACTCACAAATAACAAACAACTCTAATCAATAACACAAAAACTCCTTCAGCCACTGTTTAGTGACAGGTCTTTTATCTGTGGATTTCTAAGGAGACAGTTCTTGAAAGGGAGCAATGTCGCAGGTAAACATCGGAGGAGAATTCTGCTTCTCTATACGGGTACAGGGAGGGTTTCCCAAAGATATTTTTGCAGGAACCATGAGAGAGGAGGGTCTGTTACCGCCTGTCTGGTGTACTTGCAGGACTACCAGATTTTGACATTGAGGTTATAAATACACCAGGTACTGCTCACAACCTTACCACAATAGTGCAAAGATCGATGCGGTTGAGACTGGATACAAACCGTCATTTTTTTTCTTTTTTTTTCCAAGCTTCAAAATATGATAGTTGATCTATAATTGCAGTTCATGGATCTTGCGTTCCATGGCTAGGTTAGCACAATTTGGTGATCATGGAGGGTGGTCATTCCCACAAATGACAAAGACTGGTGGTTGCACAGATGTGAATTTTCATGAAGTGGCCAGCCACAGTCTCCACAAACTGGATTGAATGTTCACTGGGAAGACATATGCCCAAAGTATTGGCATTTAAAACACAACATCAGGGGTGGGAAATATGGCTTCACATCACAGTCGTAACAGATGGTTTTTACCTTTACTGGAAGCAAATGCCCCCCCTGCCCCCCCCCCCCCCCCCCCAAACGTGAGGATGAGTGTTCCAGTGCCCACATCATTGTTTTGTGGGCCTTGACATACACAATGTCCGACGTTGATCCCTCACCTTTCCAAATGTTGGTGCAGTTCTTCATCTGTCTGCAGCATTAGGTACTGGCATAAAATTAATACCTGTAATGTGCTGAGCATCTTATGGAATGTGATGGTAACAGGTACATCACCAAGTTGTTTACAAGAGAACACCACCCAGGACTGGGTAGGATCTTCCATCTTAATTAAGATAGAACCTCTTCACAATTTCTAATGGAGGAGAGTTTGCTAAATATGTTTTCAGTATTTTACACAAAACGTTGCTGTAGTAGAGAGAAAGGCTCCTAGATCTGGTTGGATGCAGAACAGGAATTGAGGGGAGTAACTGTCTGCAACTCGCTCTGTTTTGCTTTCCTCTCATGGCGTAGCCATTGAGGGGAGCTAACAATTTTGGTCATTTCATGATACAAAGTATCTGCCACAATGCTGCCTACTCTGAACAAGGTCTCTCCCCACGGGTGCCACCCAGCTAGAGCAAGGGATACGTGGCATGATGACAAGTGCCCAAAGACCTGGTGCCCCAAAGTGACAGGCACTGACATCTCAGTACACGCAAGGAGGTGGTAGCTCGGGCATCAATAGCGCGATCACTGTGGGGCCATACAGATACCTGACAATCCCCCAACATGAACTGGCTACTGAGATGTGTGTCAGGCAACCTTCACTGCATGGCTTGCATGATCTGTACAAAAACATTTGAAAATCCAGATGTGGTGTCTGAACGTAAGTTAACCAAAATATGTGGTGTAAAATAGGGGAACGAAGTGGGAGAAGACAAACTCTATGTTGAATGAGGAATCTCAGTTGTCAGCAGCGAATCTTTCCTAGAGAATAATTCAGAGAAAAGATATTGTCAGTATGTGAAACTGCAGCACAGAAAAAAAAGAAGTACTGCAATAGTTTGGGGCAGAATGGTTGTTATGCACATTCTCAAAAGAGAGTTGTGAGCCTCCTGTAGGAGATTGTTTTAGTGAATTATTTGCTTCACTGTAGCATGTTTATACCTCTACTGGCTTTGACAGTCAATGGTAACCATTCCTGTCAACACACTGTTGCACCTCGAAGCTGACTGATCGCAATATTAGTTCAGGTTAAGTTAAGTTTACTCTCAACATGGTGGCATACAAAAAGCCCAACACCTACCAACCTTGACATTGGAATACCCCTTGCAATGGCCACACACTATCTGGCCACAATTAGATGTACTGATACTGCGTACCTTGCCCACCCTGCAGTCAACGATCAGGTTGACAGCCAGTAAAAGGTCTAATGTCACCTCACTCACATGGTAAATGAAACTATTCTATTTGCTGATGAGTTATGAGCAGAATTTTTTCAAGACAATGGCTATCTGTAATTCAGTCGCTCATGAGTGAAATTGCATTTATTGATGAATACAAAATAATCTGAATGATTGCAATTATCCTTTCCATTTTTTTTTCACATGAATAACTGAAAGCACATAATGTAACCTGAACAAATGACTATTTGTTTCTAAATTTAATTAGCAAGTTCTTTTTTGGAAGGAGTTCACAAACATAAACTGTACAATTGTGGCAGTTTATTTTTGTGTTATTGTAGTGACTTGATCATTACTTCAGAAACTGCTTTTAATCATTAAATTAGTTTACTATTTCCTATTGTTACAGTGCTAAACATTTCAACATTCAATGAGAACAACTCACCACTGAAGGTGTGCTCCCAGTCTCATTTCTGCTGTGTGGCCTGAACCCTGGGCCTGGAGGCAAGTTTTTCTGAACACAACAATTGACACCAGGACTGAAATGTAATTCCACGTGGAACCTGAAATAAATTTAAGCATGGGTTTTAATGCAAATTCCTACAATTAATTTTCATCTGAATATGCAATGAAGCTCTATCACTAACCACAGCAAGAACATCACACATCACACACACACACACAC
The DNA here is from genome assembly GCF_023864345.2 of Schistocerca serialis cubense. Classification (NCBI taxonomy): domain Eukaryota; kingdom Metazoa; phylum Arthropoda; class Insecta; order Orthoptera; family Acrididae; genus Schistocerca; species Schistocerca serialis. The sequence goes on from NC_064640.1 coordinate 836,011,834, forward strand.
ACACACACACACACACACACACACACACACACACACAGAGAGAGAGAGAGAGAGAGAGAGAGAGAGAGAGAGAGAGAGAGAGAACTGGCTCGGAAAGCTTTTTTGGCACTTTGTGACAATGCTATCTAAATCTTGTATATCACCTGGCAGATATTGGTGATGAAGCATTTTTCCTCTGGAGCAGTAACTTTCAATATATGTGAAATGTTCAATGTGTCTGACAACTGCACCTTTCCTATCTTTGTACGACTTTGTTCTTCTGTCACCTCCTCTTCTTTCTTTGGTTGCAGGTGACAAATTGTTCATGGTACTCTGACAAATTTTGTTGAGTCTTTGTTTTCCTTTTTTTTCTGCAAAATCCCCATGAAAGTCACCCTACAATCCCAAATTCTTTCAGAAACTCCTTCACATCTTTTTGGGAATACAAAGTTCATGATTAGTTGCTTTCCTGACACTTTGTCCCCTCTAAGCTCAGTTTTCAAGAAGAAGATATGGTGACTGTTGTCAAATATAGTTCCTCTGCCAGGCTCAGTTACTTTCTTCATAAAAATTTTCATGGATCTGCCATACATTTGGCGTAGTGAGTTCCTTATATTTCAGTTTTCCAGCAGGATATTTACAGTTCAGCATCTGTGAAAACTCTTTCGTTTGGTACATAAAGATCGATGTAAAATAAAATTAATTAAAACCCAACTGATACTAGTTGTATGTCAAAGCAATGAAAGTTCAGGATTATATTTTCAAGAACACTGAACTAATGAGAAAGGTGTTTGAAAGGAAAATTATATTTTAGATTAGCAGAGGTTACCCAGCAATGAAGAGGTTAAGAAGAGGATAATTTATGTGACTAGGTAATTAATTCCAACAATATTAAATCTTCAACTAATAAATATTTGAATATTACTATAAGAAGTGTCCCTCCTTACCGCTTCTTTAACTCAATATTTTGTTACTATTGCTCTATACTACTTCATCTCTTCCTGGAACTACAGTTTGTTGTGGCCTCTTCCCTGTCATGATTGATATCACTCTCAGCACTATTTTCATTGGGCTTGTCGACATGTTGTTCGACAGTACAAGTTTCCTCTTCACTATCCTCATACATTTTAGACTGTCCTTCAGTAAAACTGACCACAAATTCCTTCTAAAATCAGCAGTGGAAAGAGCGCACTGGCTGGTCAGTTTCTCATAAAACAATGTCTTCTCATACTCCCCAATATTGCCAACCTAAACATTTTAGTCACAATGCTCAAAACCACAACTTTTATAAAGTGTAATATCCAGATCTGCATCCATATCCACTGCCGGCAGCCATGATATATTAAGATTTGGCCTCTTTTGCAACCAATTAGAATTTGGCCAGTTTTGCAACCCAACATGTTGAAGACATGGCCATCTTTACAACCACATGCAATTTTCCCACCTCATTTTAAAAGTCTTAGAGCTATTTCTGTGGCCTGATTGATAAAGCATTAGATAGATAGTGATAACTTGTACACGAGGGCAGCTCTAACTCAATGTTTGTTTTTTGGTCACAAAGCCATATTTGCACCTGGGATACTCAAATAGTCCTAAAATTTCCCAGAAAATATAAGTAACACTAATATTCATGAAACACATGGATAGCTACATTTTATTGCAAAAGGTATTTACCTTATCAAGAGTTTGTACCTCATTACAAAAAATGAAATGTGCATAAGGAATATTTTGGCTGGGAGTCCCTTTTCGGGGAGTTCGGCCACCTGCTGCAAGTCTTTTTTATTTAAAGCCACTTGGGTGACTTGCGTGTTGATGATGATGATATGGTGATGAGGAAAACACAACACCCAGCCCCCAAGTGGCGAAACTCTCTGACCTGGCCAGGAATCAAACCCAGTTCTCTTCACATGGCATTCAGCCACATGAATCACTCAAATATGGAGGCAGACATATCAATGGAAATCATAGGTGACAGAGACTCCAAAAGACCTCCCACATTTTGTCAAACTTGTTAGATTGAGAATTTACTGAAATAAGTAATATTTAATTTGTGTCATAATTTACAACTTCAAAACACAACTGTTTTGTATGGCCTCTAACACCAAAATTCTACTTACATTCTTATGTCATTAAATTAACTGGGCAGCGCTCAAAAAGTCACATTTTTAAGAAAACTAATTTTGTAATATGCTCTGTAGAGCAAGTGTCAGAAGTAGTTTCTAGCCAAAGTACCTAACTATTAATGACCCAAACTAAATATGTATAATTGCACTAGAACAAAATTTATATTATCCAAAAGAATTGTTAACATTTGATGTATTTTAACACTAATACTGTTTTCTGATAAACATCTGTCTAAGGAGATCATGTTATAGCAGATATAGTGATACTGGAAGTATTAGACATTCCTGAGGCAAAAGTGACTTGTAATGTGAGTGTCTTAATGAAAGGACATATTTATAATTGCTCCGTATTTGCAACTGATGTGCAACATTGTTGAAGACTGTGGAATGTGTTACACTGGGTAGAATTTAGTCTACCAGTGAATACCTACAGATACTATGACAAACTTCACAGCCAGTGTTTCTACTTGAAAGGCAGCAGAAGATACTTAATATACACTATGCGAAACCTTATATGACCTGGGAAACACACAATGCATTTTCAACTTGGGGGGAGACCAACACAATGAAAAACATGTACAAATATTTCACTTTTCTCCAATTAGCTAACCTTGCACCAATGTAGAATGTAATTCCATGACCTGTGAGTGCACTTGCGGGTTCCGGACAAGAAAGCTGAATGATGGTTTAACTGATGCTGTGACCATGATTTTAATGTGTAGACATTAATAAATTCCATTGTCTGTTGCAGAAGAGACTTTTTTTTTAAATTTTGTCATCAAGAGCAATGAGGGTTATTAACAGCACCAACATGGACAGCTAGCTAAAATGGCAGCTTTAAAAAGATTAACAGTGAAGCCTGAAATATGGGTATCTGTTTTAAAAGAGACAATTAAAGTACACTTCTAATATTTTGCCATATTTCAGTGCTGTGCTTTGTGAAAGTAGGGAACAGTGTCCATGACTGTATATGTCTATATTTTAATTTTTACAGATAGTGGCAGCCAAATCTTTGGATGTGGTTTACCTACCAATGTCATTAGAAGACATTAAAAGGGAATTGGATAAGGGGTATGTGGTAGAACCACATCAAGGAACTACAGAAACAATAGCACTCAATGCATCAGTTTTAGTGTAAGCAGGTGTAGATCAAAGTGAAAGCAATGTGGAATTAAGTTTACAAAATGTATTAGTGTAAATGTGTAAACAGATTAACATGATTTCAGAGTCAAATGGTTGAGTTTCCAAAGAACTTTGCAAATAAGATGACAGACTTCTGAGCATAGAAAAAAAAAGTTCTAAATGAAACAAAAACATTAAGATGTTAGATAACACAATTTTAGAAAGAAACAAAGACTTTAAGGAGGTAGACCAATGAATTTTGATGACGAAAACTGAACTTTTTAATAAAACTGAGAAAGTCAAAGAGGAGTTACATAACCTAGTAGCTGTCATTCCATAAACAGGTAAAAAAACTGGATAAAAGAGTGGGAAGTGTAGAGGGAAGTGTAACTGCAACAACAGAATCCAGATTGGATAAAGTAGAACTGAAAGTTACTGAAGTAGAAAATGACATCAAAAAGGAAATTCTTACTGTAGAAGCTTAAGATAAAGATTAAACTGAAACTGCCAGGATCTTTATTAGCTACCTCGCTTGTACAATAAGCTGTCTTACAAAGCAATATTAAGACAACCATTACCATGACAAAGTATAATTACTAAAAATACTGACACTAAAATTACAGCCTACAAATACACAAGGACCATCAGTGATAGAGGTATTGGCAATGCCTTTCATTTTATTCTTTGCGACACTCACTCCAGTGCCACTCTTTGTTTCTATGTTAATAATGCTATTGAAAACAGTAGCGTGGTGATGTGTACATCGATGACACCCTAACGCAGCATGGCACAGTACCATATGGGTTTTCTGATTCTGTAAAAGAAAACTGTCTGAGTTCTGGCTGTATACACATGCATGCGGTACACCTAAATATGATTTTTATCGCATGTTGCAATTCCATGTAGACATTTAATCTTGAACATAGCATTGCCAAGCCACTCCATGATTATGGCTGGTGCCCATGTCATTTTCTCATGCCTGTACACTGAAATGGGTACCAGATCATTCAGTTTTACAAAATTTTCTCTTGACTATTGTTGAGGCTCAGCATGTGAATTCACAAGTGGTTATTAATTGACAGTGTTTTGTTCCACGGAGTTTCTCTGCCAGAGATTGTGCAACATGTGGGGTGGCTCTGTACTGAGAGAGGAAGACTGATAAAGCATTGCATTTGTTGTACTGTTGAACCAGCTTTGTCATATATGATTTTGAAAGTTTCTACAAATCTTTTGGCGAGTCCATCAGCCTCAGAATGAAACAGTGCAATCCTGAAGTGTTGGTTTCATGAAATAGTTTAAATTCCTAGGAAGAAAATTGTGTGCCAATGATGATAGATTTTGGCAGTCCATCAATACAGAGGATCTTTGATAAATCCTGAATAGTCTTAGCTGAAGATATCTATGACATTTGTATCACAAATGTAGCTTTGGAGAAATCACTGATGAGAAATGGTCCTGCAAAATCAATATGCACTCATGACTGGGGTTCTGATGCCTGTGGACATGGAAATAATGTTGAGGCAGAACTGACATATTTCTAACAGATGTGGCATTTGGTCAACATAATTTCAGTGTCTTTGTCAATACTTTTTCCAGCAGCACTGCTCTCTGGCGATGTGTTTGGATCAAACTTTGTACCAATGGCATTTATGTAGTATGTGTAGTACCTTAGATCCAAGCACTGCAGGAATAATTATGTGTGTCTTACCTGATTCTGAATGTATCAAAATGACATCTCATGTTCCATTAACACTTTAATATTCAGCTGATTAAGTAATTTCTTATCATTAGGACACTCTGAATATACTGTTGATCTTAGACAAAACAGGATCCTTGTGGACAAACTTGGCAATTATATTGGAGTTTATTGGGAAATTTCCCAGTGTCCTGCCTACTGACATCTACTGGAAAGCATACATCAGCTGATGAGTCAAACTTTTTGTTTTGTCCTATTGGCAGAAAATAAAGCTAATTTGCTTTTGCTTGTAGTGCTGTGGACTTTAATATAATTTCAAAGTCATAATTCCGCACAAGAAGTGCCATGAACTGCAAACATTGAGCTGTCCATGTATGAACAGCATTGCTCAGACCAAATGTGGCTGCTAAATATTTGTGCCTCTGAAGAGCATAAATTTACATCCATAAATTTAATCATGAAACTTCTTGATTGCAATTATAATTGCAAGAGCAGCCATCTCAATCTGACTGTAACTTCTTTGCACCTCTGTGAGAGTATTTGAAGCAAACACAACTGGTCATTGAAAACCACAATGTTGATGCAAAAGAATGTCACCTATGCCATAGTCTCAAGTATCTGTGGCAATTGTGAGTACTTTGCTCAGGTCATATGGTGTAAGGCATTTGGCGTAAAGAAAACATTGCTTCAATTTGTTAAATACACATAGGCATACACTATTCCATTTCTGTTTGCTATCTTTACATAAAAATCTGTGCACTTGTGCACTGATAGAAGCTATGTGAGAGAGAAAATTCTCAAATTAATATATTTGCCCTAATATGGAAAGGAACTGCTTGACGTCCTTGGGAGACAGAGGGATTTTAATGGCATCAGTGAGTTACAATGTCAGCTTGATGCAAAGTAGAGACAGTACTTCACTTCACTTTCAAAGAAGATGCACTTATCTTGATTACATTTCAAATTTTCAGCTTGTAGAATTTTGAAAACAGATTCCAATTTCTGCAAGAGTTCCTGTTGAGTTGTACCTCGGACAATAATGCCCTCAAGATAGTTCACAATACTCTCAGCTTCTGAATTAATTGCTCTAAATACTGCTGGAACAAACATGGTGGGCTGGCTATTCTGAAGGTTAGCTGTCTGTAATGGTAGAGAATGAACAGAGAGTTTACTGCCATAAATCTCTGTGTGTCTGAGTGGAGATTTGCAAATATGCTTCTGTAAGATCCAGTTTGGCAAAGTACACAGTACCAGCCAATGTTGGCTTGGGAATAGGATGTGAATCAATAATAGGCTGACAATTAACCATCAATTTTAAATATCTGCAGATATGAAGTCAGCCAATCAGTTTTTGTACAACTAGAATTGGAGTTACCCTTTGGCTATTGGTTATAGCTTTGATAACCTAATTCTGTTCAAGAGGGTTGAGTTCCTGCTTTACTTTATCTTTTAATGCAAAAGGAATGTTGTGTGCTTTGCAAGATTTCAGTACTGCATTCAGCTTCAGTGTAATGTGTGCCCTGTAACACTTGATACTACTTGTTGCTTTGGAAAAAAAAGTTGTCATATTTTTGCAACAACTGATTTTACTTTCCATTCAGAATTCAGCTTGAATTTTGTTCATTCCCTTGTTAATGGCAAACCCCTTAGCAGTCATAAGATCCAATCCTTTCATTAGTTTATTTGAATTTACACCAATGATTATACCCTGTTTTGTAAAGTATTTATACATAAGTGAATACCAAATTTTTAAAGTCTATTAGCTATGGAATTCCTAACCTTCAGTATGCCTGCAGATTAAGAAGTGAAATTGAAAACACTGTGTCAATTTGAAAACTCTGTGACACTTTGATAATCTAAGAGTTAAATAGTGACTTCTCATTGGCTTTAAAGACAGCATTCACATGATGTTTCATATATGAAAGTTTTTGGATTTGGACATGTTCGTTTATGAAAAATAATTAAGTTTTTGCTATTAACCAATGCAGTATGCTTAAGTGTCTCCTGTTTTTGTCAGTTGTGCTTCATTTTGCATACCTCAGCCCTACATGTGGTCTTTTTACAACAATTACAACATCCATTACGATAGAAAAAATTTTTCCTTTTGTGGTTTACGCCACAGTGTGAACAAGACTGCAATTTTGTATTTCAAAACTTGTTTTCTCACTGTGTCAATTGAAGAATGTGCATGCCTTGTTATTTCCAGGTCTGGTCCCAATGATTGCTTGGTAGTGGCTGGCTGTTTACATGTAATGAATTCATCAGCATCTTTACAATGTATTGGTTCTGCAGATACATGCAACTGTTCATGTGTCCAAATCAAAGGCAAGAAGCCTTGCAGAGACAGATTTGTTAGAATAAACAGGTCACCCTTTAATTTATTGCCAGGAGAGGGCATGATAATTAGTGAGTCGTCGTAAGATTCCTTACTCTGTTCATTTTTACAATGAAATTTACATTCCTGCATCAGTTTCTGTAATTGAGTAATCCACTCTACATATCTTTGATTTGACTTCTTGAAACATTGAAAAAAATTTGTGTCTGGCAACATGAACTTTTAAGTCAAAATATTTCACAAGCAGGTCTTAAATGTCAAAGTAAGAGAGGTAGTCACTGGTTCACAAGTATGTGACAATTTCTGAAGAGACTGAAATACAGTGGGGCCTGCATATGCCAATCCTCATCATCAGATATCTGACGTGTAGCACAGTGTTGCTCTAGTCACTGGATAAGCTGTTCCAAGACTCCACATTGCGATCGAATGTCAGAAAGCGTGGTGGTTGAATTTGGTTGTCATACTTGTGTCCTTTAAGTCAGGTCAAGAATGTCGTCAAGAGCTCCTGAGTTGCTGAGAGTTGTAGCAGTACATTTAGGACTGGTTGTAGGACAAACACTAGTTTGGTCATGTCTGAAAAATATGCTGAGGACAGTTTGCAAAATTCACTAAAATCTTCCTGGAAAGGAAGAATCATAGTGTAGAAATACACAATGATGCCACAAATATCAAACTAAAGAATCACCAAATGGTGACAAGAATGCTGTGGGTTTCCACCGATCACTAATTTCCAGTTTTTTGTCTTGTCACCAAACATTGAGTATTGGTGAAAAATTGTCAATAATCTTTAAAGTTTTCCACATCGCCAAAATGTTGACTGGCAAAAATTTTCATCAGCACCAAAATGTTGTAAACATAGTAACTGAATGCTGCTACTGATTCAACCCAACCCTCCACAATAGCAGAAAACTGCCGTAGTTCATAATTTAGCCATTACACAATTGCTAATTAACACTGTTTCACAGGATGCACTAAAACAGAAATATGGCAACAGACTAAGAAATAACAAACAACATTTATTAAGTGTATATTACAAAATGGTACTTAAATTTGATGTATGGCACCAGACGACCTAAACCAGATAAAATGATATCCAAACAACTTTGCTGTCCCTTGGCAATCTAAGATATTGTAAGTATCATTGAATGTAATGTTGGAGACACTCTGCATTGCTCCAACTTCTCCATAAATAGTGTCTGCTAAGTCAGAAGATAAGTCTTCACAGTACCATACTGAGTGGTGCGCAGTCTGAATTGAACTGTCTAGCTGCTAGTTCTTGACTGTCTGAGTGTCTGTGGCATGTCTTGTTTTTGTGCTTGCCGGCAGCAGCATTTCTCATGTCTGCCAGTACGAGGTGGAAGCAATACATTCTGTGGTTAACAGTATTACCTATTGACTGTGCACCCTGTCGGTGAATGTATATGATGTGCATGGAGGAAGCGGTGCAGGTGAAAGGCAAAAACGTGTGCTTCAAAACTCATTACTTGATGCTGAATCCAAGTCATTACTTCATTTGGTTATAAGGAACAAATGGTTTGCCAAATAGGCTGCAAATGAGAAATTCATATGGCGTTCACATATTAGAATACCAGGAGAAAATGTTGCCAGCTTTTAATCAGCTTTAGGATATGATGGTGATACACACACAAAATGAGAAAGAAAATTAATCCGGGATTAAATATAAAATGAAACAAATTACATGAACTGACTGCACCTGTTATCGCAAGAATAACTTACAGCAGAAAGACCTGTTGTGGTGATAGTACCAACAGATACCATTATATTGCAGGAAGAGCAAAAGTTCAAGAATTAGACTGAATTGTAATTGTGCTCTTTTATTTATGTATAATTTCCTTTTGTTACACACAACATGAACCCTATAAGATAATGCCATCTGTTCAGCACTGTTCTATGCACATTTTGATGAGAACTTCAATTAGAAGATGCATGTTACTGCCACTCTCAAACAATTAAGTTGAATTACTTTTGTTCTTGATATAATTGGGCTCTTGGAAACAAATGAATCAACCTCCTGACAAATTTTGCACATTTCCATTCAATAATATCTTTTAGAACAGTTTTCTGTTACGATGTTAAAAATTATCAGGGATAATGGCAAAGAGTAAATGCATCAATTTGAGGTAAGGGAACCTGGTCTAGAAACAACTGAGTTATAAGCCAAAATCATTTTGATACCATCGACACTGGAATTCCTGTACCGGTACTGTTATGGCTAAGATTGCAGGACAGGCAACTTTCAGAGGTGGTAGTATGGACCAAACCAAGAAAAAAATGTCTAGTAAATATGGGCTCTAATATGCATACCTTAAGATCTGTGAGCACATGTTCATCTTCGTTAGTGTGAAACCTCTCTTCTACTGAATAAATGACTAAAGCTCTTAAGGTAGTCATTTTAGAGTCCATATTTACTGAACATTTTTTTCTTGTTTGTGTCCATACTACCTCCTCCAAAAATATGGAAACCAAAGATCTTGCAGTAGAAGATATGTGTTTCACAGTACTGACAATGAACAAGTGGTCATAGCTCATAAGGTATGCATTTTACAGCTTATGTTTACTAGACATTTATTCCTTGTTTTGGTCTATACTATCATCTATGGAAATTGTCTACCTTACAATCTTAACAAGAATAGTACTTGTACATGTATTCCACTGTCAGAGGTATAAGAACAATTTTTGACTCTGTCGTTTCTGGACAAGTGTCCCTTACCTCAAATTGACACAGTTACCCTTCTCTATCATCCCCAAAAGTTTGTAACATCATCACAAAACCACCCCGTATATTTGTATTGCTGTGGTCTTACGGCATCTCTGACTGTGGGTCTTGGTTACAATAATTCATTCACTATGTGGTTCATAGCAGTTAATTTGCACTCCTATTTTCTCATTTCTTACTAGACGTACTGCTGTGTAGACCACTAACACCAAAATAAGACTATGTTCCATACAATAAAAACATTATTCAGAGTCAAAAGGAACTTTATGGCTATTTATCTGCATTACAAACCCAACTCATGAATCCAAACTACTAAATCTTTAAATATTATGAATAAACAACGTAAAATAAATAAGCAACACTGAGACTGAAGCAGTTGTTAGTTGCACACTGTTCAAGAGGAAACAAATTAAATTTAAGGACAAGCTAAGATGAGAGAGAGAGAGAGAGAGAGAGAGAGAGAGAGAGAGAGAGAGAGAGAGAGAGCGAGCAGTGTTACCTTTCTTCTGAAGATGGGTCTTTAGTTGGATCTTCATACAGCATAACTACAATTTGGGACATATAATTCAGTTCCGAGACCATGCTAACATACTCCATTGCCCGGCGCCATTGTTCATCTTTTTCAACCTACAACAGCAGAAATCATTTCAAGGTACATATATATGACGTCCTTATGTTTTTTAAAAAACGTATCAATGACACTGAAGGTTAATTACAACACAGTTACCTTCATAAGTTGAATTGCTGACCAGACATGCAGAGTATTCTGGAATATATTGAAAAAACTTCGCTCTTACCTCTGAAGTTACTGTTGCAGTCCTGTTTACATAACTAAAAGGAGGAACCTGAAAAGTTTTGTTAGTTGGCAGCACTGACGAAATGTGTGTGTATTTTTTATGAGAACAACAACATATTTAGAGGTTCAGTTCAGTGGCACTGAGACAAGCACATTTTAACAACATTCTTTTTATTAAATAAGATTAGATTAGGTGCACTTTTAGTTGGCAGTTGATCCATAGTTAGCAGATCCTCTGGCAGTGGAACATGTCAGAAAAGAAGAATGCACGATAAATGTTTACGAAATATGAACAGACATGCTAATGTACCTTCCCCCGTTCCAAAATGAAATTTCCCTTGTGGATGTGGAATTGATAGGATATAAAAAGTGTCACTTAATATTAAATGTTCAATACACTTTGGTGCATATCATAATTCATAGGCTATTGTAGCCACATATCATCAATAAAAAAAGAAATTAAAAAAAATAAAAAAAAAAAACATTTTGCAGCACTTGTTTACAATGCTCACATTATTGCACAAAACTGATCCAGAAGTCAGATTGTACGTAATATTCACATTATTTTGTATTATTAATAACAGACATATCAATCAGTTCTGCTAAGAAATTCATCAATGGAGTCAAAGGAGTTGGCCACCAATAAATCCTTTAGACTCTTCTCAAAATGAACTTTATTTTTAGTCAGACTTTTTACAGCTGTTGGCATGTTACTGAAAATGTTTATTGCTGAATAGTGGACACCTTTCGGAACCAAAGAAAGTTATGTCAGATCTTTGTACAAGTTATTTTTATTTCTAGTATTGATTTCATGAACTGAGCTGTTGGTTCAAAACAAAGACTTATTTTTAATGACAAATTTTATTAAGGAATAAATTTATTGGGAAGTGGTATACAGTATTCCCAGTTCATTACCAGCCATCTGCAGAGTGTTCTTGAGTTCATACCACATATAATTCATACTGAACATTTTTGGCCTCAAAGAAATTTTAGCTTGGCTTGATGAGTTACCCCAGAAAATAATCCTGTATGACATTATGGAATGAAAGTAAGCATACTATGCCAGCTTCTTTATTTTTATACCACCTTTGTCTGACAACATCATTCGCATAGCAAACAGAGATTTGTTTAGGCACTTCAGCAGTTCTCCTCCCAGTGAAATTTATTGTCCAGCTGTAATCCCAAGAATTTTAACAGTGTCAACTTCTTCCATCTGCTCGCCATCATATTGTAGGGATATGCTGGCAGAAAGGTTTTTACAAGTTCTGAACTGCATATAGTACACTTTTTCAAGGTTTAGTGACAGAGAATTGACTACAAACCATTATTACTGTCCATGAAAATTTATTAGGTGACCTTTCTAGAGCTATACTTTATTTACTGTGTATTGCAATGTTTGTATCACCTGCCAACAAAACAAACTTGGAATCTGGTACTGTTACTGATGAAAGGTCATTGATATACTCAAGGAAAGGTTTGGGGCCCTAAGGTGAAGTGTTGTGGAACACCATATATTAAAATTTCCCAAGCTGGATGATGCCCGACAGCTTAATATATGTCTCTTTCATATTGACACCCTTTGTTTTCTGTCGGAACCAATTTGCAGCATTTCCTGTTACATTGTAATATTCTAATTTACTTAAAAGTGTACTATTCAATTACTCACAGCACTAATATTTGTTTATAGCAAATGAGTGTAGTTTACACTTAATATTATGTCGCAGAAGAAGCAGTGTAGTGCAGTCCCCGTAGTGTAGTGGTTATGATACTAGATTGTTGCATGGAGGGTTGCGAGTTCAAAACTCACCTGAACCGAAAAATTTTAATTTCTATATTCGGTTTGAGTACATTCTAGAAGTATCCACAAATGGCAAGCATAATTGTACTGGAATGTTCTGTAGCTTTATATATACCATATGTGTTCTGGGGGGAAGCAGTTCGCTCTGTGCTCTTGTATGTGCAAGTGCTGAATAAACCTCCATTAAGTGAAGTTAATGTTCATCATTCATCTACTTACACCTTCCTCTACATGACATTATTCTGGTGGAGACGCTGGGTATTGGAACTTGCGATACCGTGCATTATCGACGACACAGTGGCCCCCATCAACAGATCGCAATCTATCAGAGACAGAAGAAGAAGAGGACGTCACGATGACAGCAACTGTGTGCCATCACATGAGACATCCTTCCGGGTTCTCTGGTGATTATGGCCAAGACCCAAACAAGTGGCTGAAGGTATATGAGTGTATAGCCAAATTTAACAAATGGGATGACACCGTGAGTTTGGCTAATGTATTTTTCTACTTGGAGGGCACTGCCAAGTGATGATATGAGAACATCGAGGAGAAGTTCACAAGTAGTCCAGGTGGAACTGCGCAAGTATTTTGGGGACACACAATGACAGAAGTGCAAGGCTGAAGATAAATTAAAGTGCAGGGCACAGCGTCCACGAGAAACGACAACATCCTACATTCAAGACGTCTTGAAGCTGTGTAAAATAGTAGATCCTCGAATGAAGAAGGAAGATAAGGTTGCACATCTCATCTCATGACAGGTGTTGTTGAGGACATGTACCCAGCCCTACTCCTGAAGGGGGTTTTGACAGCAGACAACTTCATAAAATGGTGCCAGTATATCGAGACAATGCATCAAAAAAGAATTACATGCGAGAAGTTTAAATGGTTTCCTAATGTCATATTGGTGCCTGTGATGGAGGAAGAAACTGATTTCACAACTGTTCTTTGTGAGATAGCAAGAGAGGAACTTCTGAAGGCACTTGGATTGCACGGTGAGCAGAAAACCGAGATGCTTAAAGAGGTCATAAGGGAGGAAGTGGAACAGACATTGAACACAATCTCTCGTCCCTCATTTCCCTTTAAGACATTAAAAAAGTCGAGACCCAGGCAAAGTTACCTTCCTACAATTCCACATGAGGAACCTGTTTGGGCACCAAGGAAGACTGATATCTGGAGGACCCAGGATAACCAACCAGTGTGTTTCCACTGCGGATGACCGGGACATGTGGTGCACTATTGTCGAGAAAGGCAGCGCGTATTTGATGATGCCCACACCAGAAGACAGCTGACGTCAACTCCAGGATGACGAAGATGAACAAGAAGATGTGGGTGCAGGACGACGTAGGTCTCCATCACCGCAAACTAGCCGCTGGACAGGACGCTCCCTAACACACCGATCAAGGTCTCCACCACCGTTTAGAAGCTCCAGCCTATCATCTAGCTGCCACAACCTGGAAAACTAAAGGGTGTGACCTTCCTGGGAAGTGAGGCCACCGAAGAGAAAAATCCTCTGCTGTTGATCAACACAAACATGATAGGAAACTATGTTCATATCCTCATGGATGGCTGACCAGCCCAAGTTCTTGTGGACTCTGGAGCATCATATTCAGTCATTTCGGGGAAGTACCATCGCCAGTTGCAGAAAACCGTATTCTTTTCAACATAACATCTCTGCTAAAGGAGGCTAATGGGAAATATGTAAAACCTACAGGAAGATGTCATTCATGTGGGTCTAAGTGGTCATACACAGCCCTTAGTATTCATGGTCTTACAAGAGTGTAGTCATTACATCATTCTCGGATGGGACTTTTTGAAAGTTTCTCAAGCAATTATAGATTGTGGTCACTCGAAGATTATGCTAGATGAGACGAGATACTGTGGACAGGAAGACGCGCACCCACATGTGTGGAGACTGTGTGTGCTGGATGAAGTGATCATTCCCACAGTCAGCACTCAAAAGGTAGCTGTCATGTATCATGCCATGCATCAACCCATGGATCTTTTAGTGCAATGTAAGAGAAACATACCACTGAAGAACAACTTGGTCATCCCAGCCTCTGTCATCTCGTTTAAGAATGGATTTGGTGAATTATGGATAGTTAACTGTCGCCGAGAACCACAGATCCTTCCAAGATGCATGTGCATAGCAAATACTGAGCTGTTAATTGCAGAACAGCTGAGCATCATAGAAACCTCCCATGCTGAGTCTGTGGGCGTAATTAGCACTACCACTACGAGACAAGATCTTCGAGCTCGACTATCACCAGATCTCACTAAGGAACAACAGAAGAAGCTACTTGCCATTCTTCAAGAGTTCTCTCAATGCTTCAATCCACAGGAGAAGAGGAAATTGGTCAAATCAACAGTGAAGCACTGATTTAGCACTGGAGACCATCAACCAATAAGCCAGAGAGCATACCATGTGTCACCAACGGAATGTCAAATAATTCGCAACGTGGTAGAGAAAATGATGAAGAATGACATCATTCAGCCTTCGCAGAGCCCTTGGTCATTACCAGCGGTTCTCGTCAGGAGAAAGAATGGCCGTTGGCACTTTTGTGTTGATTACAGGAAGCTTAAAAAGATAACTAAAAAGGACATTTACCCTCTTCCACGAATTGAGGATACACTAGAGTCTCTGAAGGGGGCTAAGTTTTTCTCAAACAAGGACACGTACTCGAGATACCGGCAAATCAAAGTAGATGCAGCTGATCATGAGAAAACTGGATTCATCACCCCTGAGGGCCTGTATGAGTTTAAGGTAATGCTGTTTGGTTTGTGTAATGCATCAGCAACTTTTGAACGAAAGATGGATAATCTTCTAAGGCACCTAAAGTGGATGATGTGTCTTTGTTATTTAGATGACATTATAGCGTTTTCAGAGACATTTGATGAACACATAAAAAGACTGAGGGCTGTTCTTAAGTGTCTCCAACAAGCCGAACTGAAACTTAATTCAAGAAAGTGTCTCTTTGGGGCAAAAGAAATCAAAATACTTGGGAACCTTGTGTCAAACAAAGGTGTGCGGCCAGACCCAGGAAAGGTGAGAGCTATAACGGAATTTCCTATTCCTAAAAGTATTAGAGATGCGAGAAGCTTCCTAGGATTGTGTTCTTATTACCGTCATTTTATCAAAGACTTTTGTATCAAAGCCAAGAGTTGTTAAAAGCCAATGATAAATTTATCTGGGGTGCTGCTCAACAAGATTCTTTCGATGTGCCACGAAAATCTCCGACGACTGACCCTGTACTTGGTCTGTATGATGAGAGAGCACCTACAGAACTACACACAGATGCCAGTGGGTATGGGATCAGTGCTGTTGTGGTGCAGATTTCAGATGGAAAAGAGAAGGTTATAGCCTATGCTTCTAGGACACCTACAAAAGCCGAGAGAAACTACTTAATTACAGAAAGACAATGTCTTGCTGTGATCTGGGCCATGTGCATATTTCAACAGTACCTCTATAGAATGCCATTCACAGTTGTTACAGACCATCATTCACTTTGTTGGTTGACAGATCTTAAGGATCCAACAGGACGACTCACCAGGTGGGCACTACATCTTCAAGAGTATGACATTACCATAGTGTACAAAAGTGGAAGAAAACACCAGATTCTTTTTACATTACTTTAAAGATGATGGAGTCCATGTCGTACTGGCTCCTCTGTCCAAAATGTGTGAGCGTGTGATAAATACATGGACAACAAACAGTTGCAGAGTTTTTATTGTGGAGTAGCTCACACTACATACTCTTCAGTTATCCATAAGAAATAATGTATGTCACATACTCATATTCAGTATGGCTGCAGTACAACATCTAAGTGATTTTTTCCTAGCAGCATGAAGAAAAGACAATACTTGTAAATATTCAGCAACTTGGTCATCCCAGCCTCTGTCATCTCGTTTAAGAATGGATTTGGTGAATTATGGATAGTTAACTGTCGCCGAGAACCACAGATCCTTCCAAGATGCATGTGCATAGCAAATGCTGAGCTGTTAATTGCAGAACAGCTGAGCATCATAGAAACCTCCCATGCTGAGTCTGTGGGCGTAATTAGCACTACATACTCTTCAGTTATCCATAAGAAATAATGTATGTCACATACTCATATTCAGTATGGCTGCAGTACAACATCTAAGTGATTTTTTCCTAGCAGCAAAAGAAAAAAAACATTTGCAAATTTATTAATCTAGGAAGACAATAATACTTACATCAAGTAAACCACCATATCTCAGAACGGTTAGAAGTGAATGTACATGGCTCTCACTGGTAAAATACAGCCTCGTTCTAACATGGCGACCAGGACTTGAAACACCATGGGAGTATCTGTACATGAAGAAAAAACAATACTTGTAAATATTCAGCAACTGTTTAAACCTTTAGAACAAACAGAATCATGACATTATTTTTGGGACTGAATACTGTACCCACAGTCCAGCATTGCAAACACCAACACTAAAATAACAATGCTGTGGAACCCTGAGTATAAACAAACGTGTCAATAATAATGTATCTTCTAAGATATGGGATGAGGCATATTGAGAAATAGATGTTAATGTCAAATTAAAATTCTTCTAGTGTAAATCCGTATTAAGATTCGAAAGTTGCTTTCCTAAAAATTTATCTAGAAAATCCATTTAAAAAAGCAAACAACACGTGGATAGATAACTAAGGGAATTAAAATCTCATTTAAGAGCAAGGGTGAAATTTATGTGAAGGCCAGAATAAGACTAGATCCAAATTTACTTGGATACTACAAAAAATATTGTAATATTTTAAGGAAAGTCATTAAAAGTCAAGATGAATGTATCTCATGACAGAAATTAATAATGCAGAGCATAAGCTTAAAACAATACGGGATACTGTCAAATGGGGCATAGGACGACCAATCAGTGTACAAAATATTGTAACAAATAAACTAAATGACAGTATCATTACCAATAACTCAAAAGTTGTGAGTACCTTTAATTATCACTTTTTAAATGTAGCAGCAAAAATTGGTTTAAATGGTTAATTTAAACAAGGAATGAAATAGATTAAAAATACCATTCAATAAAATTTTAATCAGCTAGAAGTAGCAACACCATCCTTCACTGATATTAACAGAATCCATACATATTTATAAAAATGGATGGATCTATGTATGTATGTACCACATCTCCACCTAGCCCACAGGGCTGATTTCACCGAAACTTAGTACACATATCTGGTAAGTTATTTATTTTTTTATCAGTATGTATTAATAGGGACAGTAAAACACAAAGAATAGACAGTACTGCAGTGACAATTGAGTGAATGTGAGGGTAAGTACAACATACCTATCAAATAGGTGGGGGTGTAAACACAGTGAAGCTCATGAGACTTAAATTCCCATCCAGTATTTGAGAACAAGATCACTTAGTAACTTGCAAAAAATTTTAAACATAATTTGAAACGTTTATGAAACTTTTTCTTACTGACAACCACCACAAAATAATGAAAGGAAAAAAGTTTATCACTTATTACATTCCCACTGTTCATGCAGTAAAACTGCCACATCAGGTGTGACATTTGAATTTATTACTTCTCTACTACTACATTTCACAGACACTACAAATACAGAATTATCAAAAGTTGTTCCCAATTTAATAATTATTGTCCTTAGTGATTTATGTAATTCATCACTGGCACAAGGAATTTTTCCAGAGAGATTAAAATAACAACTGCTAAACCTCTTCATATGAAGGGTGACAAGGCAAATTGACATCCTTTTCCAAAATATTCAAAACATTAATGTACTCAAGAATGCTCTCACATTTAAGTAGAAACAATTTACTTCATGTATCAGAGTAAGTATTCTAGAAGGGTTGCCAGACTAAGGATGATATTTACACACTCACTCAAATAATTTGATTATGTAGATAATGTTACACACTTAGCATATTTCAAGTGTTATGGGACTGATGGCTTTACATACAACTGGTTTGAATAATACTTAACAGACAGAATTCAAAAGGTTGTGCAGAATAATTCAAATCATGTTGTAAGAGTAAAAAATTTTAATGATTGGTGAACAATTACAAAGGGAGTTCCACAGGGTTCAATTTTGGGCCGACTCCCATTCCTTATGTATGTAAATGACATTCCACTTAACATTCAGCAAGCAGAATAGGTACTTTTGGCAGACAACACTAGTTTTTAATAAATCTCATTGAAGTGAATGCCACAG
This sequence comes from Schistocerca serialis cubense, assembly GCF_023864345.2. NCBI lineage: Eukaryota > Metazoa > Arthropoda > Insecta > Orthoptera > Acrididae > Schistocerca > Schistocerca serialis. The sequence continues at coordinate 836,030,629 of NC_064640.1, forward strand.
TAATGATTGTTAATGATGTTTTTCAAATAACCCCAAAGTGATTTTCTGAAAACTGACTCTCACTAAATTTTCAGAAAAAATAATATACTGAGTTCTGTACAACAAATAGTCATACCAACAAGTGATGTAGCACATGAGCAGGAGACAGTAAATAGGGTAAAATGTTCCAAATTTGTGGGTGTACATGTTGATGAAAGCTTGAACTGGAAGATCCATATTATTGAGATTATCAAACAATAACTGCCAGTCTGGGAAACAACCAAATCAACATCCTGACATATTTCCATATTTTCAACCACTAATGTCTTATGGAATAATTTCATGGGGTAACTTGTCACTTAGGAAGAAATTATCAATTGCACAAATGTGAGCAGTAAGAATAATAAGTGGTGTTCACACCAGAGTCATCATGCAAGTACCCCATCCAGGAGTTAATCACCTTAACTGCACCTTCATGATACACATACTTGTTAATGAAATGCATCATAAATAATTTATCATAATTTCATAAGGACAGTGATGTTTATACCTACAACACTAGAGGAAAACATGACCTTAATTACCCATTATTAAAGCTGTCAGTGCTCAAAGGAGTTCAATATGCAGCAACAAAAATTTTGGTTATTTGTCCAATAACATAAAAGTCTCACAGGTGGTAAAAGAAGTCTTAAATCTAAGTTAGTTAGTTACGTATTCCATTGATCAATCTCACAGTAACCGTTATGATGAGGAATATGTCAAGTGCATAAGAAATGCAAACATGGATCAAGATTTTAAGTTTAAAATTTTTATTATCTACCCCACTCCCTTAAATGGCACAAAATGCATATATTATACCTATAGATTTATTTATTCCTATTCAAGAATCCATCTATGGTATAGGAGGACTTAGCAAGGAGATATGATTTCAATTTATTTTTGAAACTATTACTGCTGTCTGCCAGACATTTTATTTCATCTGGTAATTTATATAAAAGTTTTATAGCAGCATATTTTATCACATTCTGTGCCAAAGATAGCTTAAGTAGAGGGTAGTGTTGTAAGTCTTTCTTCTGGTATTATAATCATGAATGTCACTATTGTTTTTAAACTGGTCCATGTTGTTGAGAACAAATTTTATTGCTGAGTAAATGTACTGTGAGGCTATTGTAAGAATTCCTAACATTTTAAACAGATGCCAAGAAGATGTGCAACTATAAGCCCCACACATTATTCTAACCACTTTCTTTTGAGCAATGAATACTTGTGGGCTAAGTGTTGAGTTACCCCAAAATATTATTCTGTATGACATCAGAGTGTGAAAGTAAGCAAAGTATGTTAGCTTGCTAATTTATTATCCTCAAAACTAACAATTATTCTGATTGCAAAAGTTGTTGAACCTACTCGCTTTAGGTGATCCAAAATATGAATTTTCCTATTAAAATTCTCATCTATATGTACATCCAAAAATTTAGTATGCTCTACTCTGGCTACTTACTTCTGTTGATGTGTTATATTTATTGAAAGAAATCTACTCCTTGCTGTAGAAAACTGGATGTACTTTGTTTTTTCACAGTTCAGAGCAAGCCCATTTCGCAGGAAACCAATCAATAATTTTTCCAAAGTCATTATTTGTATCATTTTCTATTGGATTTCCTTTTACTGGATTAATAATGATGCTTGTATCATCAGCAAACAGTCTCAGTTTAGCTCCTTGTTTCAGATGAGACATGAGGTCATTCACATATAGCAAGAACAGAAGTGGACCCATGATCAAACCCTGTAGAACACCTAATGTAATTTCATCCCAGTTAGATGAAGTGGGAAATTTCCTTAACTCACCAAAACTCTATAAAGAAAGTTCTTGCTTCCTGTTCGGTAGATATGACTTACACCACTCATAACCTGTTCCATTTATACCGCAGAATTGTGATTTCTGTAACAATGTAATGGTACACACAGTAAAATGCTTTGGATAAGTCACAGAAATTCCTATTGGTAACATTTTACTATTTAAAGACTCTATTATGTGGGCTGTGAAACTGTATATTGCTGTTTCAGTATTACAGCATTTGTGAAATCCAAACTGTGATTTACTAAGTATGGCAAACCACTCTTGAGTACATTACTTTCTCGATGATTTTTGAAAATGCTGTAAGCAAGGGTACTGGCCAGTAATTATTGACATCTGTGGTGTCTGCTTTTTTCTATCGAGGCTTGACAATGGCATATTTTAACCTGTCTGGGCAAGTAGCTTGAGTTAGTGATGCATTACAGATGTGACTCAGAACATCAGCTGTAACTGCTTCACATTGTTTTAATATCTTGTTAGAGATGTCATCTATTCCCACCGAAATTTATTTTTCACAAGAGGTTGTTAGATGAAAATTAATCTGACTAGGATTTCTCAAAACTGGCTCTTCACTGTACTGCTTGGCTTTTTCTTTTGAACTATTCGCACCATTTTTCTCACCTACTCTTAATAAATGGTTGTTAAATACATTAGCTACTTGTCTACTGCTGGTTAAGATGGCCTGATTTTCTTTAATAGTAATACTACCTACCCCAGTGGTTACTTGTCCTGTCCCTCTTCTAACAACATTGCATACTGATTTGATTTTATTGCTCGAGTTGTTACTTTCATCTCTAATATACATATTTCTTTATTTTCTGGCAACTTTTTATCAGTACGTTACAATAATTTTTATAGCGTACAGTTACTTCTCAGTCTTTACTAATTCTTGCTGTCTCATACAATTTTCTTTTTCTTTCTGAAGGCACTTTAACACCTGCAGCAATACAAGGTTTCTTTGAAAACTGTTTCGTGTTACATTTAGCAATTTTTTTGGGGCAACAATGTTCAAAAAGGAATATAAATTTATCAAGAAATATGTTGCATTTATCATTAGTACTTGGCTCATTATATACATCTCCCCAATTAACATTTCTTAAACTTTCTCTGAAGTGCACTACAGATACTGGGTTCACCAGCCTTACACTTTTACTCAATGCTTTCTGAACTGTACACCCTGGTAGGTTTTGTATGTTAATCATGGTCTGATAATCCATTTATCACAGGGAAAGCATGTGTCAGTTTTACATTCTCTTGCTGTACAAATACATTATCTATTAGAATGCTACTGTCTTGAGCTAAATGTGTAGGGAAGTTGATCACTGATTCTAAGTTATATGTCATTAATAACACCTCTAGTTCACTTTTCCTATCAGAATTGCTAAGAAAGTTTACACTGAAATCACCACAGATTTATGACTTCTTCTTTTTGTCTGACAGACAGCACAATAGGGAGTCAAACTTTTTTATGAATAACTCCCAATCTCCTAATGGGGACATGCACACTGTTGCTAATATCAACACTACCTTATATAGCTGCAGTTCACATGCACAAACTTCAAAGTGCTGATCAACAGAAAGTTTGCTTACTTCTACAGTTTTGCACTTATAACCCTGTTTTGTGTAAATGGCAACTCCTCCTTAGCATGTTACAATTTCAGATCTAGCGTGGGCTAGATCTGAAATTGTAACATGCTAAATTATACCCATTTATGTTGACACTTTCAACCCCCACAGTGCATGGTGTTCAGACAGACAAAGCATGTCAATCTCATTCATATTTTTGAGATCATCTAAACACACTAACAGCTCATCTACTATATTTTTTATTCCCCTGATGTTTTGATGAAGTAAATTGATACTACCCTTAGCTTTATCCTTATTTAGTGTATATGAACCTTCTTTTATTCAATTTTTCTTGAATGTTGTCTGTCTGGACTTTGGCTTTAACCTAAACAACCTGTCTGCCTGGTCCCATTAACCACAGGGATCATCCCCTGTGTGGCTAGCCTAAAATCATGTGACCAACCTAAAATCATTTCTCATGGACTACTATTCCTATTCCATTGACAAATTTCTACTTAAAAATGGGTGGCTGTAATAATAAATAAAAAGTGCAGTTCTGTGAGTATGACTAAAAAATGTATTCTATGTTCATTAAAATTGACACTAAACATGTATTCATATCCTGTTAACTGACTCGTTCCAGTTAAATTAAATTAAATAATCATTCAAATGAGTTAGTTAGAGATTCCATAACTATTTAAAAAGATTAGGGATAGCATCAGTTTCTTACACTGATTCCTTTACTTGTACCCCAATATGACATGATTTCCTGTTTGTCATGGTTTTAGCCAGCTCCCTGCATATCAATGTTTGCCTGGTCTATGGCCTTTCCTCCATGTAGAACTACCTCTCTCATTGTCCTGCTCAATATAAAACTTCCATCTTACTTCTTAAACAGGTCAGTAATTATATATTTACTCTCCGATACTTCTTATTTGATGGGAAGATATACATAATGGTGGTGGTGCATTTGTATTAAGGGTGCACAACAGCTGGATCATTAGCACGAACTATTTTTTACTGTCTGCCTGGTTCAGAGGGACACACATGCTTGCTGTTCTAAAGTAGATAAAGCTGAGTTGCTCATTTACCTGGATTCCCAAAAAACAAGGTATCAAGCTGCATGACACTTCCTTTCCTTGTTGCTGTATAGTGTCAAGGGTATTTTCTACACTTTGCACCATTAGGGCTACTGACAAGATTTGACAAATGGTCAGAGAGCATCTGTCAGCCCCCATGAGCTGTTGCTGAATCATTTTAAGAGCAGTTGCCTTCATATCTCTTATATGTGGGAAGAAGATGTGTTTCTGGTCTGATATGAGGCTCAAGAACTTTACAGATTCCTTGAATCTAAGGGCAGTATCCCCCAATTGCAATTAAGACTTATTAAAACATTACATTTGCAATAAAAATTATGTACACATATATATTTGAGGGAGAATTTGAAGTATATAGTTTTTTTCCCATATTATGTACCTTCTTAATGTTAACTGCAGTTTTCAGTCCATCATGCAGAGACTACAAGAGAGGTAAAAACTGTCTACAAACATGGTGTTTAGAGAGAACTTCAGGGTGCAGGCACCACAGAGTTCTCAAGAATTGCATCCCTTGAGACAATAATTTGAATACATCAGTTTGCAGGATGATCGGGGACACCTGCATGCCACTGCATGACTGTTGACATTATACTATTAGTATGTATTGCAAAGACAGCCACATGCATGCTTGCAAACCTATTTATATGTTGTCGTTGTTGTGGTCTTCAGTCCTGAGACTGGTTTGATGCAGCTCTCCATGCTACTCTATCCTGTGCAAGCTTCTTCATCTCCCAGTACCTACTGCAACCTACATCCTTCTGAATCTGCTTAGTGTATTCATCTCTTGGTCTCCCTCTACGATTTTTACACTCCACGCTGCCCTCCAATGCTAAATTTGTGATCCCTTGATGCCTCAAAACATGTCCTACCAACCGATCCCTTCTTCTAGTCAAGTTGCGCCACAAACTTCTCTTCTCCCCAATCCTATTCAATACCTCCTCATTAGTTACGTGATCTACCCACCTTATCTTCAGCATTCTTCTGTAGCACCACATTTCGAAAGCTTCTATTCTCTTCTTGTCCAAACTGGTTATCGTCCATGTTTCACTTCCATACATGGCTACACTCCATACAAATACTTTCAGAAACGACTTCCTGACACTTAAATCTATACTCGATGTTAACAAATTTCTCTTCTTCAGAAACGCTTTCCTTGCCATTGCCAGTCTACATTTTATATCATCTCTACTTCGACCATCATCAGTTATTTTACTCCCTAAATAGCAAAACTCCTTTACTACTTTAAGTGCCTCATTTCCTAATCTAATCCCCTCAGCATCACCCGATTTAATTTCACTACATTCCATTATCCTCGTTTTGCTTTTGTTGATGTTCATCTTATATCCTCCTTTCAAGACACTGTCCATTCCGTTCAACTGCTCTTCCAAGTCCTTTGCTGTCTCTGACAGCATTACAATGTCATCGGCGAACCTCAAAGTTTTTATTTCTTCTCCATGGATTTTAATACCTACTCCGAATTTTTCTTTTGTTTCCTTTACTGCTTGCTCAATATACAGATTGAATAACACCGGGGAGAGGCTACAACCCTGTCTCACTCCTTTCCCAACCACTGCTTCCCTTTCATGCCCCTCGACTCTTATAACTGCCATCTGGTTTCTATACAAATTGTAAATAGCCTTTCGCTCCCTGTATTTTACCCCTGCCACCTTCAGAATTTGAAAGAGAGTATTCCAGTTAACGTTGTCAAAAGCTATTTATATGCCACACAGGAATTTTTCCAACCCATCCAGATCCAAATCCCGATTCCCTCAACTTGTTCAGTTTCATTGACAATATCTCCACAACTTAACCCAGTGTTATGAAACATTGTCCTCATTCCTCCACAACATTAACACATTCTATCCATTTCATATGGTCTTCTTCCACTTAATTTCCCACCTTCTGGGTAACTAACTGCAATGTGGTGTTCACACAAATATTCAGCTTGATGACTGTGTTAATTTTCACCATTCAAATACTGATGAGCAGTTTTATAATTTTGAATATATATTTCATAGTATTACCTCGGATTTAAACGATTGACAGTTTCTTCGCCAGATTCCTCAATATTCCTTTGCAGATCTGCACGTATTTTTTTGAGGAGCGGTGTACATATGCCTTGACTTATGGTAAGTTTTTCTTGGACTGTTAAGCCGTATTCCTGTTTTTAAAGAAAAGGGACAAAGATTTAATTGAATTAGCAAACAAAGACAAATAGAGTACATTCAGTACCATCAACTGTATATTTATACCTGTGGTATTACAATGTCTGCTAAATACTTTGCATATATATAAAGTTCTTCAGCCTGCTCAAACTGCAGAGTATGTTGATTGTGTTGCAGATCATACTTTATACAGTCATAAATATCAGGTATTTTAGATATGTCAAAAGTTTTATTTTTTGTACAAAAATCTTTTTCTATTTTTCCCCAGCGACGACCCATCAATTCCCATGTTTCACCGTGGTAAAGGACAGCATCTGGAAAGAACAAAGTTTGAGAGAAGAAAGAAACTTCACAAATCTGTTCATCATAAAAATTTTCCACCATTCCTTTACATACTCAAAGAGCTAACATATATACTTTCTGATCAGATTTATTATACTTTATTTCCAAAATATTTTTTTAAAAAATTAAGCCGTTAGAAACCTTTCCACCAGTGTCAAATCTAATAAATGTTTCTTATCCTCCATATATCTGTAAATCTAAAAATGGCTGAAACAAGATACTACTTTACACATGAAATTTGACAAAAAGGTGTGCTTCTTTGGGATGCACAAAATACATAATTATTCGAATGTGTACATGAAATAAATATGGTATGGAAAGTTGTGGCAGAATGTTTGCACTTCAGGGTTTGTTTGAAAGCTAGCCTAGTGTTCAGCCTCCTTTGTGCGTCCGGTGATGATTCGCTGAGTTCTTACCTTTATTAACATTCTAATAAAATGTTAACACATCTTCATTCCAAAAATTCTCCCAATCAACAATGACACACAATTCACTTTTCCTCTCTTTATGAACAGGTTTTACAAATACCACTACTAGTCACAATATATGTTGACCACTTAAATTATTTAATTAGCAACATGTTTTGAAGTTAGACCTCATCATCATGTTACAGTGACAGTACAATAAGTGTTTAACACAAGATTTTTTGTAGAGTCCTGGAAAGTGCTGTGTTCATCCTGTGGAGGAAGAGAAGACTAACCTAATAAGAGGTGATGTCTCTCTGTATGTTGATCTGCTCAATGGCAATATGAAACACATGCAGAAAAACAAGATTGGGGTCAGAGCAAAGCTCGTTTTGATTTAACTAACGATATTTTGATCTTCGTGTTGTCAGTCACATGCAACATCTTCTACATGTTTTGCTGTCAAATCACTGATGTTCATTGGTGAAATACACTCCTGGAAATGGAAAAAAGAACACATTGACACCAGTGTGTCAGACCCACCATACTTGCTCCGGACACTGCGAGAGGGCTGTACAAGCAATGATCACACGCACGGCACAGCGGACACACCAGGAACCGCGGTGTTGGCCGTCGAATGGCGCTAGCTGCGCAGCATTTGTGCACCGCCGCCATCAGTGTCAGCCAGTTTGCCGTGGCATACAGAGCTCCATCGCAGTCTTTAACACTGGTAGCATGCCGCGACAGCGTGGACGTGAACCGTATGTGCAGTTGACGGACTTTGAGCGAGGGCGTATAGTGGGCATGCGGGAGGCCGGGTGGACGTACCGCCGAATTGCTCAACACGTGGGGCGTGAGGTCTCCACAGTACATCGATGTTGTCGCCAGTGGTCGGCGGAAGGTGCACGTGCCCGTCGACCTGGGACCGGACCGCAGCGATGCACGGATGCACGCCAAGACCGTAGGATCCTACGCAGTGCCGTAGGGGACCGCACCGCCACTTCCCAGCAAATTAGGGACACTGTTGCTCCTGGGGTATCGGCGAGGACCATTCGCAACCGTCTCCATGAAGCTGAGCTACGGTCCCGCACACTGTTAGGCTGTCTTCCGCTCACGCCCCAACATCGTGCAGCCCGCCTCCAGTGGTGTCGCGACAGGCGTGAATGGAGGGACGAATGGAGACGTGTCGTCTTCAGCGATGAGAGTCGCTTCTGCCTTGGTGCCAATGATGGTCGTATGCGTGTTTGGCGCCGTGCAGGTGAACGCCACAATCAGGACTGCATACGACCGAGGCACACAGGGCCAACACCCGGCATCACGGTGTGGGGAGCGATCTCCTACTCTGGCCGTACACCACTGGTGATCGTCGAGGGGCACTGAATAGTGCACGGTACATCCAAACCGTCATCGAAACCATCGTTCTACCATTCCTAGACCAGCAAGGGAACTTGCTGTTCCAGCAGGACAATGCACGTCCGCATGTATCCCGTGCCACCCAACGTGCTCTAGAAGGTGTAAGTCAACTACCCTGGCCAGCAAGATCTTCGGATCTGTCCCCCATTGAGCATGTTTGGGACTGGATGAAGCGTCGTCTCACGCGGCCTGCACGTCCAGCACGAACGCTGGTCCAACTGAGGCGCCAGGTGGAAATGGCATGGCAAGCCGTTCCACAGGACTACATCCAGCATCTCTACGATCGTCTCCATGGGAGAATAGCAGCCTGCATTGCTGCGAAAGGTGGATATACACTGTACTAGTGCCGACATTGTGCATGCTCTGTTGCCTGTGTCTATGTGCCTGTGGTTCTGTCAGTGTGATCATGTGATGTATCTGACCCCAGGAATGTGTCAATAAAGTTTCCCCTTCCTGGGACAATGAATTCACGGTGTTCTTATTTCAATTTCCAGGAGTGTATATTACACATGAGTGACTATGACAATTTTCTATTAAAATGACTGTATACAAAATTATTTTAATGTATTAGAAAGATGATTCTGGGGCTATTCGTATATAAAGTTAATTTTTATGTATTTTTTATTTTAAGAATATTAAAGTTGGTGAAGAAATGTGAAAATCTTATACTCCATCATTTCATTTAGGATCTCACTGTTGTACTTTTGACCATGGATGAAAACTTCGATTTTCTGCAAGATTTCCATTTTTCAGCTCTTTTCTTAAGTTACAGTACTTTAAGATCATTGCCTATTCCAACACTGGATGCTATGCCATCAATATGTTTTACTTTAGCTGAATTGTTAGTTTTCTTAAGTCTAAAACAGTCAGTGTGCTCCTTAAAGTGGCTTTTAAAATTTCTGTCCATCTGGCCTATATAGTGTTTGTTGTCATGACTGCCTATAAGTCTACAAATTTTTGATCTGCTCAGTTTTCTCTGTTGGTTGTGAGACGTCACGAACTGGTTCCTCCCTTAAGCAGATCCTGATATCTGTGTTTTTAAACAGCTTGATTATTTGGTCTGAAATGACTCCTAAATATGGTATAATTATTAACAGTCAATACATATTGAAATTGGTTTCTCTTTTCTGCAGAGGCAAACAGCACATCTAACAGAGTCAATCTACTTTGAATCTAAAGAGGCTAAAGTAATACAACAAAAAAAATTGCTTCATGTTTATGATTAAACATCTCAAACAGATGTATACCTATCACTGCAAAATGCTATACACAAAATTGAAAAACTATTCATTACCACGAGGCTAAAGCCGTGGAGATATCAAACTTCTCTCTTTTACCTTTATTGCCTCAGTATAATACTTTTCCAACAATCCAATTGCTTCAACATTTATAAAAGGCCATTTTCAAACAGTGTAATTAAAAGTATGGGCAGACTTATGACATACTGCTGCTGTCTGCCAAGATATGCTGAAATTCGACAGTCACTACCTGACCTGTTCAATTAGTATTCACCTTGCATCTAGCACAGGGCCGGAGCAAGCCCAAGTGCCGCCCTGTGTGAGCTGCTAAATGGCGCCGGCCCTGATCTAGCACTGGCTTTTCTGAACTGCACAGGTGAAAAGCTCTCTCTAACACTTTTTAAAACATTGTGATCCCATTCTCAGCTGTTGTTCCAAGAATGTCCCTCTGTCTCTCTGTATTTACCCTCATTCCCTCATCTTCCATACTACCTTTGAAAGTCTCTCTGTATCTTACTTTAATTACATTTTTAGTCTCACAATCCTCCAAGAAGTCATGTACTTCTCCCTGTGACCATCCTAGTTTATACCTGTGGGGGATGTTGTACACACAGTCTAATCCTCCTCTTCCTCTACAGGACCCTCTCGTTATCCCTCTTACTCTTATTTCTAATGTAGTCCCTTTTTGGCCCATCCACTTCACCTGTGACATCTACTCAACCAATTTGTATGTATGTACATTTATGCATACACATCTTCTGACGAGGAATGAAAATTCAGAAACTGAACACAATCAGTGTTCACTCTTCCTCATACTATTGTTTATCGAGCATTACTTTGATACTGTTGGTCCTTTGCAGTTCTATATTTGTGGGAAAGTGAACAAACAATCTATGCAGAATGTGAAACTAATTCGTAGAATCATTAACAATTTAATAACTAGATTTAAAAAATGAAGAAATATACAGCACATTATGAAGAACCAAGAAATAAGGAAAGTGCAACTACTACCCCTAATATGCAAGCTCTAAAATGTTGATTGCTAGAGACAAAGATATAGCTGGTATAATCGTGGAACTTTCCATTCAAGTCACTATGAATATCATTATGGCACTAACAATTGCAAGTCTTAAGTAAATTGTGTGTGTGTGGGGGGGGGGGGGGGGGGGATTACAGCTGTTAAAATCTCTCATTGATTGACAAATTTCAGGGATTGACAAATCAGTAACTAAAATAATTGGATGAGATGGAAATTTTGGTACCACATAATCTCCTCCCTAATAATGAGATCACAATTGATGAACTAGCTTTAGCCCTTTCATCAGAATATGAAACAATCAATTGACTGATGACCATAGATGTTAAGTCCCATAGTGCTCAGAGCCATTTTGAAACAATCAATTACAATATGATGTAGTACAATCTGTACATCAAAAGAAAAACTAAATTCTGATTGCAGGTAAACACCTCTTCTGAGTGCCCAAAAGGAAGTCTCCTGATTGACGTTACCAGTCACAGTGTATTCTCCATCATTTCCAACCACTCTTCTTCCTGCAAACATATGGCACTGTACCTGAATAGCAGACAGATAGCATGCAGCAAAACAGCACATGGCGTCACAGGATTTTTAGTGCATGCTTCCTTAGCTGTAACAACTGCTTAACTCATTTTCCTGAATCTCAAAGTGCCCTGGTATCAAGAACAAAACCCCTTCCTCAGCCTGTGTAAATGTAGAAGGGAGTGTGGTTTTTCTGGATTTATTTATCTAATCAATATAGCTGCTACACAGTTTTAAAGGACACTGAAGGAGGCAGAGCAGATGAATTTCATAGCACAAATACATATCTCCTGCTCCAATGCTATCAAGATTCCACTCAACTGAGGAGGAGGAGATTTGGGTTTAATGTCCTGTCAATGAGGTCATTACTGACAGAGCACAAGCTCAGACAGGGGAAGGATGGAGAAGAAAATCGGCCATGCCCTTTTGAAGGAACAATCCTGGCATTTGGCACAAGTGATCTGTGTTGACTACTCTGTAAGTATTGCATCGTAGTGGTGGTGGACATTATCAAGCACCACTAAGTTGTGACCACATTCAACACAAATGGTTCATCACTCATGGGTAACTCATGAAATGGATTCCATGGTGAGGTGAACAACAGTTTGCAAAGCTAGTAATTCTTGAACAGCAAAGAACCTGCATCTGTGAAACACCACAAGGAGCTGCCACTACATGTTATTTTATGGTTCCAAAAATATAGTACAGACATTAGTTGTGGGGCTGGTTCTGTACACACATGGTGCAAGCCTAATCCACTGATGACCTATAGCATCAGTGGTCTTGAGGTATGTAGGCCTTATTGATCCACACAATATACAACCACAATCCCATTTGAATCAGACAAAAACTTTACTAAACTTAAGCAGATGCATCCAGCCTGTTCGCCAAGCTTATGACTAAAGCAGTACATTATATCCACTACCTTCAGGGACATTACATCCAGTAATCATGACAGCTTGGAATCAAACATTAGACTCACAAAATTTTTCACACTTAGGAAGGTGTTCTTCTAGACAGGTCAGATAAATCATAATATTCTAAATCAGTACCTATAGTGTACTCATCTAACCAATTTAGTGTGATTTGTAGCTGAGTTTGCAATAGAGAGATTGGAGAAGGGCCAAAAGATTTAAAAATCATTTACAAATAAGGAGCATTGTACAACAGGTGTCATACTACTGAATGACAAAAAAGGTCGCACTTGGAATACTTCCTAAAGTGACTCATCATCCTGTTCAAATATCTCTGACAGATTTTCAATTATTTGGCACCTAAAATAGTTTTTGGATAGGAACAAACATGTGGATACGGCACACAATCACTGAAGCCTCATTTATAGAGCTGCACAAAGCTATTTCACATTGTCTTTAACAGGAAAACCTTTTGCTAGCAAAATTCATGCGAGTCAAGTTGTTGAATTATACAACCAATATCTCCTACACCCACACAGAATGGATAAGGCATTTTCAGGTTTAGGTACACCTAAATACATATAGCTGGATGATGATCAGAAACATGATCTCAACTGCAAGACAGATGTTTTAACCCCTGCATCACACAGCTTGGTAAAAGTGGCCTGAGGACTTTGGAATGGATGGATAATGCATGTGATGTGATTCAGTTAGTCTTGGATAGCTTCCTGACAAATACTATCCAACTGATATTACAATGCCCAGACTGCTCTGCTGATCCACGATCTTAGGGATATTGATTTGGGATTTGCTGTCTGGTAGATGCAATCTCACTTGGCATGTAATGACTGGAATGGAGATCAGCTGCAACTCCCAACTCATCAGAATCTACAAGAGTTAAAGATCATGAGGTGTCAATAGCAGAATGTGACCTTATGGCAGTGCTGATACAGACTGAAACTTGTGTTATGAATACAATGTCTGTTCAACAAATTCCGGAACTTTGTCCACAAAATTTTTCTATGCTTATCTTTTACTTATTGTGCAAGGTCTCCTTTAAAACACTTCCTTCCACAACTGATACACCACTCCCAGTGCCATTTCCCCTCCGGAAACAGTCTCGGTACATCTCTTGCTGGATAGCTTAAAGCACCATCTGTGAATTTTCTTTTATCTCATCTATCATTGCAAATCTTCGCCCTTTCAACAGGGTTTTCAACATGGAAATATAAAAAAGTCTGTAGGGGCCAGGTCTGGAGAGTATGGAGGATTTGGCAGCACAGTGATTTCATTTATTGTGCTGTAGTCACTCACCAACAGGGATGAACGTCCGTGTGTGTTATCGTGATGCGTGAGCCACATTTCAGGGTGTTTTCTTCTTGCAGGCATCCCTATGCATCCTGATAGTACCATCGCTTAAGAGTTTGTCCCTGTGACACAAATTCGTGCTGCACTAATCCTTCAAAGTCATCGAAAACTATCAGCATAGCTTTGACATTTGACCAGACCTATCCTGATGAGCTTTTTTTGGTCTCTGAGAACCTTTCCCGATCCATTGTGAAGACTGAACCTCGGTCTCAACAGCATAGCTGTAGAACCACACATCATCACCAGTTATGATTTTCTTAAGTAACATCTCATTCTAATTTGCGTGAGCCAAAAGCTCTTCACAGATTGCAAGGTGAAGGTCTTTCTGGTCTCAGCTCAAGGGCTGTGGGCAGAACTTGGCGGCAACACGACACATTCCTAGCTGCTGTGTCAGGATTTCATGGCATGATCCAACTGAAATGCTACCTTCTTCTGCAATCTCTCAGACAGTCAATCTTTGACTGGCATGCACAATTTTGTTTATGTTCCTGACATGACCGTTGTCAGTAGATGTCGAGGGGTGTCCTTAATGAGGATAATCTTGAACTTCCATCTGGCCATTTTTAAACAATATGAACTATTCTTAACACTGAGTTTGACTTAAGAACTCATCACCATAGGCTCCCTGCACTTTTTGGTGTGTCTCTGTAAATGTTATCTTGAGTTTCAGGCAAAATTTAATGCAGACGCATTGCTCCTCTAACTTTGCCATCTCGAAATTCATGAATTGTGTTACACAATGTTCTACTCAATATGGCACTGAACAATAACTAACAGACATACAACACTGAAACTTACAGCAGTTACACAATAAACACAGGTGTGTGCAGGCATGCCAATCGCATTTTGCTCCAACACACTACTGGCAAAAAATTATGAATGTTCTGGAATTTTATGAACTGACCTCATACATTGCTCTTGAGATATCCTTGAGATATCGCAAGGCTTTTAGGAAACTTGATTCTTCACGCAAGTAGACAATAATCCCCATGATCTATTGTGTTGAAGTTGTTACCAAGAGGAGTGGACAGTGGAGTTGTGTTCCAGGATCAATGAGAGCCTCCTGGTCTACAGTTTCTTGTGGAAGTATCTAGAAGGAAGATACTTTCATCCATTATGGCATGATATCTGCAGTAGCAACTGTATCAAAGTATGTAACTAGGGAGACAGAAGAGGCATTGTATGTGTTATTTGCAGAGACAGTTACTCCACCTTTGGCCCTAACTCCAATACCATCCACGCAGTGTATGCTATAATACCTAAGTAGATGGTTATCAGAGTTTAATATGCATTAGTTGAAGAAGAAGAAGAAGAAGAAGAAGAAGAAGAAGAAGAAGAAAATAAAATCACCTCTATGCCTAGAGTTTTAGTTTCTCAAACTGTTTCCCAAACATTCAGCATTGCACTGCGGTATGAGGGCCACCTCAATGGCGACGTATTTCCTTCTCCGTCCTCTTCTCCTTATCCCTATGCTGAATCGGGAAACTATGAAAGATGAGGGATTGGATGAGTGGCTCACTGGTTCCCTCAGACAGATTTAGTCCATTGTGTCATTAGGAAAGTCATCAGATTTATCACAAAAATAAGACCAGTAGTTTAAGTCCTTTGACACCAGTTTCTTAAATATTTTGCATTCAGTTTCAAGCTTTAATTTTGTTTAAGACCACAGGGATTCTACCATGGTAGAAATACCTGTAGTTCAGTCTGCCTGCCTGTTGTGTAGACATGGTCAACTATGTACTACTAGTAATTTAGGCTTCATTAGCTGGAAGACATGGACTGAATTGTATTTGGCGCATTTAAAAATATTGCCACAAACTGTGCTCTGAGAAATATGGTGTAGCAATTAGCATCACTGGCTAGCATCACTGGCTAACACACTAATAAACTGTATGTCTTTGTACACTCTGATGACCACACTTTTGGATTTGGACTTTACTGTGAGAACGAGACACTGGTGGAGACACAAGGTACTCCAAAACATCTACATCACTGTGGCTCCAATTAGGCAACATAAAAACTGTTGCCTACATGGACAGGTGCTGGAATACATGCAGTACATCACTCCCACAGTTTGTACATTCAGAAAACCAATGGATTCCAAAACAGCAGTAAGTCAACGGCCCATCAGACATCCATCAGTGTTTTCCAGAGATGTTGGTCAGGATTCAACGAAATGGCTGATAGGATTTGACTGAGTTACCGAA
The DNA here is from genome assembly GCF_023864345.2 of Schistocerca serialis cubense. Lineage (NCBI taxonomy): Eukaryota > Metazoa > Arthropoda > Insecta > Orthoptera > Acrididae > Schistocerca > Schistocerca serialis. The sequence continues at coordinate 836,046,732 of NC_064640.1, forward strand.
TACAACAAGTGGGATGACATAATGGGTTTGAGAACAATGAAGTGAAGCTCATTAGTTGGGACAAATTTTAGGCCAAACTGAAAAAATCATTTGGTGACAACCAGTAGCAAGGTCACTTATTGGAAGAACGACTGAAGAACTGGGTCCAAAATCCTTGGGAATAACACAGTGTTTTACACAGAATATTTTGGTCCTATGCCATATTGTGGATCCAAATACAAAAAAGCCAACAAAACTCACATTTGGTGGTAGGAGTCACTGAAAACATCTACCAAGCTCTTCTGGTAAAGGACATCATCACAACAACCAAAGGAATTCATCAGGTGGTGCCAGCATTTTAAGAAAATGCAACAGAAAAGAGTTATGTGAAAGAAATCTGATCAACTCCCAAATGTGGTTCCTATGGCAGTTGTGGAAGACCATCATGACCTTGCCTCTCATACGCCAGGTAGTGAGAGAAGAAATACAGCAGTTTATGGCTGCAGAATTGTCACACCGAGTATACAAGAGATAGCAGTCATGAATGTCAACCCCCATATGTCAGGGGGCAATAGACAATGTTGAAGAAAAGATGTACACTGATCAGCCAGAACATTATGACCACCTACCTAATTGCCAGTATGTCCACCTTTGACACAGGTAACAGTGGCAACATGTCATAGCATGGAAGCAATGAGGCCTTGGAAGGTTGCTGGAGGAAGTTGGAACCACATCTGCACACACAAGTCACTTAATTCCAGTAAATTCTGGGGACGGACATGATGAGCTCTGACAGCATGTTCAATCACATCCCAGATGTGTTTGACAGGGTTCAGATCTGGTGAGTTGAGGGGGGGGGGGGGGTGCATGTCAATTGGAATTCATCACTATGTTCCTTGAACCATACTCCTGGCCTTACGATACGGCGCGTTATCTCGTTCCAAAATGCCACTGCCGTCGAGAAATGTGATCATTATGAAGGGGTGTACGCTGTCTGCAACCAGTGTAAGATACCCCTTTGACATCATGGTGCCTTGCACGAGCTCCACTGGACCTATGAATGCCCACGTGCACATTTTCCACAGCATAATCGAGCCACCGCCATCCCATTGTACAGGTGTCAAGGAGCTCTTCCCTTGGAAGATGATGGATTTGCACCCTCCATCAGCATGATGAAGAAGGTACCAGGATTCATCAGACCATGCAAAGCTCTGCCACTGCACCAATGTGCCATGCCAATGGTCATGTGCTCATTTCAGTCACAGTTGCTGATGTCACTGTGTTGACATTGGCATACACACAGATCATCAGCTGCGCACACATGCCGTTAGAAGTGTTCGGCGCACTGTGTGTTCACACACACTTGTACTTCGTCCAGTATTAAAGTCTGATGTTAGTTCCACCAGTTTGCTGCCTGTCTAGTTTTACCATTATGTCCAGCCTACAATGCTCAAAATCTGTAATGAGGGGTGGTCGCCCAAAACCAAGATGTCTGGACACGTTTTCACCATGGTTTGGCCATGTGGTGAAGATACTCACCGCAGCACTCCTTGAGCATCTGTCAAGTCATGCAGTTTCCAAAATGCTCATGCTGAGCCTTCAGGCCATCACAGTCTGTACTCGGTCCATCTCAAACAGATTGTGTGCCTCTCCCATTCTACACAAAGACAGTACACTCACAGATACCACATGCACCATGCATGTTTCTCTCTAGCAGTCACTCTTTACCAGGTAATGCTTCTATTGCATGGATGTGTTTATAGTATTAGTAGGTCAGTGGTCGTAATGTTCTGGCTGATCAGTGTATCAGTCTTTAACAAGACTCTCCACTACCAATAGAACCTGCCACGAAGAAGACTGTTGACTAGTGTAATGGATCTGGGAGATGTATTTTTTTTACCAGATTTATCGATACCAAATTGTAAATGTTTTCTTATACTTTTTGTCAGAATTTTTTTATTATAATTTGCCTTATCTTATGTTAATTTACTTATATTTATGAGAGTGAAAGCATATTGATTACTATTAGTAAATGTATCGAAGAATAGCAAAGAGACTGATTACAAGTGGAAGCTTGTGTGTTGTGTAAAATGTCTTTGACACTGGAGTCGTCTTTGACTATAGTCAGTCGGCAGTTAACTCTTGGTGTGTGTTGACGGTAGAAGAATGTGCAGGTCGCCGTCATAAATAATTTTGAATTATGTTACTATTTTTTCTTATACAAACTTTAAGAAGAAACTACATTCGAAGAAATGGTATTTTGAAGCAACAAAAAGGATGAAACACATTGAACCAGGTCATTTCAGCAGCCGACAAAGACGCATTGTGGAATCTTACTCCCAATAGACAACTGAAGCCAGGACAAATATCGCCTTGTAAACATTTAACGGAAAAGGTACTGTCACGAAATATGCCAAATCTAAGTAAATAAAAAAAAGTAGTGACCATATTTCAACTTGTGTCTTAGCCGGGATAGCATATTTCACTAGGATGTACAATACAGCTGCCAAACGACAACCAAGCATCTGATCAGTGTAGGTACTATCAACTCCTACACAAACGCCCAGCAGAACAGATGTTAGGAGGACAGAGAACCACATGCCAGTAGTTTTGTTTTGGTAGGTGCCCTGGACATGTTGTACGCTACTATAGAGAAAGAAGACTAGTGGTCAATGAATACCATCACTGTAGTTCTATTGAAACCCATCAACTGCAGACAATTATAGTTGTTATGTGGGGTGAAGCAAATCATGATGCACTGGATGAGATCATGCCCCAACAAGCTTTACATATTTCCTGTAGCCATACAGAGGTACCAGCCTCTCATCTACCAGCAAGATTCAAAGAAACTAAGCAAGGGACCATCTATGGAGGTGACATCATCACAGATGAAAATCCTCCATGGACAACAGTCATCAAGATGTCTAAGGCTAGTCAACTCCAGAGCATCTTTTTCTGTAATGGTGAATGCTTACCATTGCCAGCTAAGGAAGACTATGTTCTGTGATGTGAAACTGATTGTGCTGAAGGTCAAAAATCGGAAATCTGCACAAGTGATAGGTACATGTGTTGCATGAATAATTATCAATGACAGAACCCAGACTTCTGAATTTGTTTTTTCAGTGGGATGTAGCCACAATGTTATTCTTAGATACAACTTCATGTAGGCATCACAAGCAGTCATAGACTGTGGGAGATCAGAGATCCTAATCAACAATGCTATTACAACACGCAACGTAAAAAATATTGCTCTGAGTGACTATCTGTAACTGAAGACGATGTTATCCAGCCATCATCAATGAGATGAGTTCAAGTTGTCAGTCTAGATGCTCATTTAAACTGTAAAACATTCATCAATTGCAAAAAGCTACATGCCAGTGACAATCATAACCACTCTAAGTGGTCAAGAAGAACTTTGGATCACTGTCACAAGTAGCCACAACTCATCCCTCAAAGTATGAGCATAGAAACAGCTGAACCAGTCCAGAAAGGGCAGCTTACTGCCAGTGTCAAAGACGCATGCTCCACTACCACCACAGACCATGCAGGGGATGATACCACTTTTGAAATGCCAACAGGATCTGGCCTGACCGAGGAACAATGTCAGCAAATGATAGATGTTCCACACAAATTTTCAGCTGGCTTCAAAACTGGGGTGGAGAGAACACAGACCAAGTGGCCCGTGGCAAAACACTGCATCAACAATAGGGATCACCCCAATTAGCAAGTGTGTGTGTGTGTGTGTGTGTGTGTGTGTGTGTGTGTGTGTGTGTGTGTGTGTAGGGTGCCACCAGCTGAACAATGTCTAATTAGGGACAAAGTGGAGAAGATGCTGGTACATGACAGCACTGAACCTTCAGAAGGTGCTTGGTCTTTTCCTGGCAATCCTCGTGAAGAAGAAGGATGGCACATGGCTTTCCTGTGTCAACTACTGATAACATCCTAAACTGCATCAAAGGAGAAAAGTATTTCTCAACTATGGACACAGAGACAGGTTATTTGTGACTTAATCTTGATGAAGTTGACTGAGAAACAGACTGCCTTATGAGTTCAAAGTTATGCTGCTCAGACAGTATAATCCTCTAGCGCATTTGAAAATACAATGGACAATCTGCTTCGACACCTTAATTGGACAATGAGTCTTCAGTATCTGGATAACGATGTCACTTTTTCAAAGACATCTGAAGAATGTCTAAGCCACCTGAAAACAGTGCTGAAATGTGTTAGACTGCAGGCCTCTGCATGAATCTGGAAAAACACTTATTTGTCATCCAATAAACAACAACCTCCGGGCATCTAATAGATGGTGACGGAGTCTGTCCCAGTGCAAAGAAAATAATGGCAGTCACAGATTTTCTGACTCCTCATCACAGCAGTTTTCTTGGAATGTACTTTTAGTATGGGCAGCCTTTTAAGGACTCTTTAGGTGGAATACAGCAGCGAGGATGAAACCTCTGTCGTAGCAGTACACGAAAAGGACGGAAGGAAGATTAGCATGAAAAGTCTCCTGTATCAAGGTTCTTCGCTTGTGAAGACTGGAGCAGAGAGAGGACTAATTTTACTTAAATGAGGTGCAAGAAAGGTCTTCCCTCGACCTTAAGGAAGTAGTAACATCCTCTCCAGTCCACGCATCACAGGATAAGAATACCAAGATGGGACTTCATACCAATGTTAGCGGTTACAGGATAGGTGAATTTCTAGTACAAATTCAGGAGGGTGACAGATGGACCACCATTCTCTGTGCTGGCTGACTAGCCTAATGGAACAAGTGGGTAGTGGTATAAAAAAGCAAATGCAAATACATATATGAGGACTGCCTTTAAGGAAATCACAGAGGCGAGCTCAAAATCTCAGCCATCGATGCAGTAAATAAAATGGAAGGAAGGAAGATTAGCCTTGACAGTTACGGTGACAATGAGGTCATTAGAGACTGAGTGCAATCTCAGAGTAAGGAAGGATGGGGTAGTAAATAGCCCATGCCCATTCAAAGGAACCATTCCGGCATTTGCCTTAAGTGATTCATGGAAATTAACTAAAACTCAAATCAGGATGGCCAGAAGGGGATATGAGGTTATCGGCACCTGTACGGAGATCAATTGAAATGAAGATGGTTAAAATGTAGAAAACATGACAAAATAACTAAAAGACAAATTGAAATAAAATCACACTCACACTCTCCCAATCACACCCACAACCACCTGCTCAATCACACTAGCTGCCATCATGGAAAACAATACCACAAATGGGGAGATGTGCATCAACTGTTAAATAAAACATAACAAAGACTAGAGGAAAATTAAAGGAGATTCACAGCAATATGAGGCTGGTTGATCACTTACCAAAAACACAGATGAGGCAGCCACCCTGATAAAACATTTAAAGTGGCAACCTAAAATTTCAGCAAACAAGTCAGACAATTTGCAAGACTTTAAAACTCATAACACACTTGTTGTCAGCTAAAATAGATGTCAAGTCTGTTGGCAAATGAGCTGCTGCCCTCTGGTCTGAAAATAAAACACAGTCTAGTAAAATGTTGTGTAGTGTGATCTGTATGCCATAACACCACACATTGGAGGGTTTTCTCTCCAGAGTGAGAAGCCATGCATTGTAGGGCTTAGGGCTGTGTACTATATGAAAACGTGTTAGGGGGGTCTCATGCTCTTGGTGCGGCTGTAAGGAGGTACGCCACAACCACATTGTGGACTTAATGAAACACAGCTTATTATCCGTCAGTTCTAGCCACTCTTCTTGTATCTCAACAGCGAGTAAATACCATGCAGGGGGATGATACACTAAACTAATTGAGGACTGTGACATGCCTCCTCAGCTGGTAAATCCGCACTTTCATTCCCTGCAATATCTGTGTGCCCTGTCTATATAGACACATCTTCTTTCCCAGCCTTTGTAGTCAGAGGAGGGTGTCCTGGATATTCTGTAGTACTTTATCTGCTGTGTAAAATTGTTGTAGGGAGTAGAGGACAATCAGGGATTCAGAAGTGACACTGAATTTAACACTCTGAACATGCTGAATCTGCTCCAGTGCCTGCAAGGTCGTGTATAATTCCGCATCAAAGGTAGCAAGGTCTTGAGGCAGTCAGGTCTTGAGACTACAATTGGCAAAAACAACAGAGCAAGCAACAGAGTCCCCCTGTTGGAACCATCCATAAATAGAGCTGCAGAGGAGTAGTGTTTGGTTAAAATGTCGTAAAACTATGTATTGAAAGCATATGCAGGTGTGCAACTCTAAAATCACTCTGGGCTTCTGCAGTAACCAGCGTGGCAGGCAGTTAAAATCCTGGAGTTGAGGTTGTACTTCCTCCACATCAAGTGACACCAGTGCATGCTGCATGCTGATCCTAAGTGGCCTTGTTGCACATGGATGATTGGAGAAAAGGCATTCCAGAGACAGATGAGCAACAGTATGGTGTGCTGGTGAATTTGGCACAGTGTGGAACTTAAATACCTGACATGCATTGAGGAGATACCCTGGCATGGCAAGTGGCAGCTCTCCAGCCTCAGCACAGAGACTGGGTATGGGGCTGGTCCTACAAGCACCTGTGGCCTGCCTAGCCCCTCATTGTGGATAGTGTCAGTAATCTTCAGATAAGAGAGCTTCACTGATCCATATAATGTGCACTCATAGTGTCGCTGCAATCGCACTAAAGCCTTATGAAACTGGAGCAGACGCACCCTGTCCACTCAACATGACCTATGGCTAAGGCACTGTATGATACAAGTGCCTTCTGGGTTCTGGCTTTCAGATCTCTCAGGTTTGGTAACCACAACAGATTGAAGTCAAAACTGAGGCCCACAAACCTCACTGAGCCTTTAAAACATAAAATGGCAACCCTCTGAATCAAGTCTGGTAAATTAAAATTACTACCCTTGCAGCCGATTCCACTAACATCTGCACTTTTAAGTTGCAACTGACGAGTCACTGTTGCAACAGTGGCGGAGGAACAGAAAACTGCAAGATCATTCACAAATAAGGATCACTGTACAGAACTCCTTCCCATAGACATGATATTGTTGATGGTTATGGCAGAGAGGGTAACACTTAAAACAATGCCCTGAGGGACACCATTCTCTTGCTCAAATTGATCCAACAGCAAGACACCAACTCAGCATCCAAACAATTGCTTACACAGGAAAGACCATATGACGATGGGGATGCGGCCACTAAAGACCCACTGACTGTGTCTCCAAGTAGTGCCATAGGCCTTACTGATGTCAAAGAATATACCAAAACAGTGATGTTTACATAGGAAAGACTCCAGAATCCACATTGAGAGCAGCAAAGGAGATGCCTGGTCTCCAATAACCAGACCAGATTATGGTTAACCATTTTCTCAGTGGTGTTTCCTACACATCTACTTAAGGTAACACTCCAGTAACTATTGAGACCTGTGTGGTCCTTTCTCAGTTTGAGGAGAGGTATCAAAACTGCCTCTCTCCATGCCTCTCTCCACAAGATGGGAAAGTGACCTGTTTGCCATACGAAATTAAAACATTGAAGAGGAATTTCCTTAGATTCTGTTGGAAAATGTTGGAGCATGCAATACAGGAGTTGGTCATGACTGGTAGCTGATTCCAGCTCCCACGTGCAGAAAGGGCAGTTGTAACACTCAGAATAGCTGGATCAGAATTCCAACTTGCTCCTTTCTACAGTCACATGGCAGCGGCAAAATGCTGACATCATCTGAGTGATGTCTCCGAGTGTTGTTTTGATAGTCCTGTTTCAGCACTACTGCTATTGGGAAACAACTGTGTTTTAATAGAAATCCTCTTGATGACTTCCCCAACTTTTATACAACAAGTGGAATGGTTAATGGAGTTCGGGAATAGTTGCCATGACCCTTTCTTATTCTCCTTAATAACATGTTGAGTCTCGGTTTTCAGGACTCAAAAGGCTGTGAAGTTGTCTGGTGTTGGGCAGTATTTCAACTGCCGAAGAGCCAAACACGTGTATCTGATTGCTGTGTGGCACTCGTCGATCCACCAAGGTACAGGTTGCCTCCTAAGGTGTCGTGAGGACTTTGGGATGGATAAGTCAGTGGCATGACGGATCACTGGTGTGATGTGGTCCACCCATTCCTGGATGTGGTCACAGAGTTACAACACAGTTAACTGGTTGAACAGCATCCAGTTAGCACTGCTGATCATCCATTTTGATGGCTTCTGTTTAAGTAGTGCTCCATCCAGAAGGTGGATCTACGGTGAGAAGTGGTCACTGGAATTAAGGTCATCAATTTCTTTCCACCAAGCAGTCTGCAAGGGCTGGAGGGTGGAGGTCCACGGCTGAGGACAACCCAATACCAGACAAGAAATGAGTGGGATTGCCGATATTGAGGATGCACAGCTCCTGATACAACATGACGTTCTCCAAGAGTGGACCCCTACGGCAAGTATAATTTGATCCCTATAATACATTACGGATAAGGAAATATAAACAGGTGGGGGAGTTGTTCTGTAAGGTCTATGAGAACCTCAGTGTCTATCACATCCTATGAGATAAGTACAGTGAGCAGATAGTGATCTTCTGACCCACATGAACAGCTATGGCTTGTAGGTCAGTAAGCAAGTGGAGGGCAGAGGAGTGGTGTTCGTGACTGACAAACACTGCAACACCTCCCTTGGCTCTCTCCTCAGTCATGTCATCCTTGCGATGAAGTGTGCAGACCCATTTTACTGGGGCATCAGAAACTATAAACTGCATTTCCTGCAACCACAAGCACAAGGGACATTCCTGTGCTAGGAGTTTCAGTTCCTCCACCTGTGTTCTGAACCTATTCATGTTCCACTGCAGTACAGGAGCCATTTATCATGGAGCTTACACTTTCATTGTGTCTTTCTGCCAGGGAGGTGAGCCCATATTGGTTGGAGGATTGGTCTTGGGGTGAGACGAAAGCCCTATGCTGAAATCGAGATCCGTCACCCACGAAGACAAATCGTGAGAGATGTAAGAGACAGCAAAGTCAACACTGTCAGTCTGCTTACATCTTGTCTCTTGTCAGCAGCTGGTTCTTTGCCTTGAACTTTCATTTTTTGCATCGAGAGGCTTCAGAGTCACAGCCACAGAGCTGGTAGGGGCAGTGCTGGACAGTGGACCAGACTGAATCTTTGGATGAGCAGGGAACTCTGGCACATCAGCCACCATGACCTCTTCTGATGTTCTGAGAGGAGGTGTGGGCTTTGAAATAACTGCAGCGGCACAAGTGCAGTGACAAACTCAGGTACTAGTGCTGACACTAACAACCTTCATGTATGTAGCAGCATCGGCCTTCTGACTTGGCTGTTTAAGAACAGAAGTACAGGAGACAGTGAACGTGGGGGCTTGCATGGCCTTATAGATGGTTTTGGCCTCACCATACAGGATGTGATTTGTTGTTTTAATTTCCTGTATCTTCCTTTCTTCAAGGAAGACACTGCAGTCCCCACTGCGAACAGTATGATCCCCAAAGCAATTTACACTCTTTGGAGGAGATTAACTAATGACTCCAGTGTGGATGGCCTGAACAGATTTGCCTCAAGTGGCTTCTTCCTTACAACCAAGAGTAGTGTGCCCAAAGCACTGGTACCTAAAACTGGGCATTGGGTTGGGGACATAAGGCCAGACACTTAGGCAAAGAAAACCTGCCTTGATATATTCTAGAAGTTCCATACAGTTCAAAGATGGTATGAATGAGTCTGACTTCACTAGATCGCAATCCACCCTTTTCATTATGTTTTGCACATCATAATGCCTTCTTGGGTCCACTCAGCTTTCAGTTCTTCTCTGGGAATGTCAACCAAATCCCTGCAATCATTATACCTTTGCTGTAGTTCAAGATGTGCAGTTCAGTTTCTACTGCATACTCCCCAAGGCACCAATAGCAGCACTACATTGCAGGAATATCACCAACAGAAACAGCTGCAGAGAGACCCCATGTCAATAAACTGGCTAAACAATATTACCAAGAGATTTGAAAAAGTAGATGAATGCATAGGCAGAGGGAGGTGGCCCATTCCCATGGCAGTAGTTGATGAATTTGCTGTAGCTATAGCAGACCATGCAGCACATGCCTCAAATTCTGTAGCCAGTGATCGAGCTGCGTCATGAGAACTCTCTCCCCCTGGTCAACAGTTCAAAACATTTTGCAGCATATTTTACAATGGTATCCCTACAAAGTTCAGAATGTGCACCAGATGAAGCCCAAAGACAGGCTAAAATGCTACGACTTTCCCTTCATTTTTTTGGCACAACTGGAAATGGATGAAATATTCTTTGGATGGACAAGGCACATTTTAATCTGCATTGTACCATGAATGCACAGAACTGTCACATATGGGGCTCTACTCCACCACATATTGTGCAAGAACAACCACAGTACTCAGATTATGTGACTCTATGGGTGGTTTCACAAGTACCTTCATTCTCGGTCTGTTTTCCTTCCATGAGATGATAACTAATCAGCTTTTATGTGTACAGTGACATCTGCACATTATAAACCTCCTTGCACACCACATGATTCTAGCTTTGCAAGAATGCAACTATGTCCATGCCACTATTTTCACACAAGATAGGGTGACACCGCATGTCACTTGCCAGGTGAAAGATTTTTAAATACTCTTCACAGGTTTGCTGCTGGAAGACGTTGTGTAAATTCCACAATATTTCCTTGAAGCAACTGTCCAACATCTTCAGGTGCTTCAACCTTGGTGGTGGCTAGATATGAGGAAATGTTTTGGAATTTGCAAATGTCATCTGGCAGCAAACCTGTGAAGACTATTTACAACACATACACTGTGAAAGCTTGAATAATCTCAGGTGAAAGATTTGCTTTGAGAAATCTTCAGGCAATTTCAAAATGTGTGGTCTACCAGATCGCTCAACCTAAATTCATGTTACTTCTGGTTGTGGAGATATTTGAAAGATAGTGTCTATCAGAAATGTATCTGGACCCTAACTGATCTGAAGGACAATATACAACATATCACTATGATTACACCTGATATGCTGTGAGCAACTGTTGACTGTGCCATGCATGTTGCTTAGTCAGGAGACTATATTTAACATGTCTTGTAGCTTGTGACCATATCCTAATAAATGTGCTGGAACCACTGTTATCAAGTGTGTGTTCATTCCTCCCCTTTTCCTGCACCCACATTACATCATGACTGCTTACAGTATCATCTTTTCACCTGGTTGCAAAAAAAGGAAATATTATTTTTTTCAGCATACTCTGTGAGCACATCAATTAACGAACATACCTACGATGTTCTAGTGCCCTGCAATGTATGCAGACTGCACTGTAGCACTTGAAAGACTGTCAGTTTAATTATAACTGTTAGTTGTTTAATTATAACCACCTAGTACACAATAAACAACAATGATGTTATGATGTTAGTCCCCATCGATAAATGAATATGTTCAGACAATATCTGATATCTGAAGAAAATCTGTAGTAATATATTAGTGGCAGGTACCGCCAAGATTTCATGCAACTGAGCTAAGCATCTCTGACACATTACTGGAACTGGGCACATCAGCAGAGGGTTACACACTCTCTAACCATCAGCCTGGTCTTAGTGGTGGAACTCTCAGGAAATTCTTCTTGTGCAAGATATCTGTGGTGCGTCACTTAGACCAGCTGACAGATCTGGAGGAAATGATTCTGCTAATCTATCAAAGGATGCCAGAGTGAGCATTAACATTGTAATTCACCTTCAATCAAGTACTCATGGTACACTTTATGCAATACAGTCTTTACAGCTGCTGCATCTGCAACTACAACTATCACCACCACCACCACCACCACCACCACCACCACCATCACCACCACAACTATCAATTGCTCAAGCACGTCATCAGTTTTACAATGTAATGTTCACTTGATCATACAGTAACTCCAAGGGCACAGCCCAAGAAAATGTCCAATAAAGTCATGTATATTCTTTGTACGTCTGTCCTTTGAGATGAATGTTCTGAAGATTACTACAATGGGACAACATTGTTTATTTAAGTAACACTACAATCATCAGTAATATGTCAGCTGAGACAATTTAATTTTGTGTTAGGAGCAAAAGGAAAAAAAAAGAAAAGGCTGGCAAATTTAAACTTTTGGTTGGTCATTAGATTTGTTCAAATGACCCTGTCGATGAAGTATTCTCCAGTCTCTTCAGAAGTAACTTACACCATACAGCTTTAATCTGTCAGGTGGGTCAACATCACAAAGAGTACATTCACTCAGACTGTAACATATATATACATCTATATTTGTAATGAATAGGCCACATGCTCCTGCAGAGGAGGAGATGAATAGTGCACCAGAATATTTTTCCATCTTTCCCACTCCATTCCACAGATCGCATGCAAGAAGTATACTCATGACATTTAGTGAAGTATTTGTGTATTGGTGAATAAATGAACACAAGACAGACAGATGGTAAAACCTGGCATCAGAATAAAATCTATGAACTCTCAAACAGCCAAAAGACACTGACGATTTTAAAACAATCATGTGACAAATATTAGTATACCATTTCCACAATCTCTGAACCTGGCATGCCACACAATGGAGGTAAGATATTTTACATAAATGTCTCACTTCCCCCCCCCCTCGCCCCGCTCCCCCCCCCCCCCCCCCAAATCCCCTTCAACCATTACCACCTGCCTGTCCGGGCAACTAAATTCCAGTAACAAGGAATATGTCTTTCACTGTTCATAGTTCTATATATACATCACATACACATTCTACAAGCCATTATATGGTTCATGGAAGAGGCTATCTACTGCCACTGCTAGTCATTGTCTTTCTTGTTCCACTTCTGAAATAAGCGGGGGAAGAACAACTTTTTATATGCTTCTGTATAAGCCATTGTTTCCCCTACCATGTATCTGCAGTCCTTAGGCAAGATTTGTGGTGATGGCAGCAGGAATGTCTGTCACAAATGCTAGTTTTCTAAATTTTCTCATTAGAGATAAGTGGAAAAAATATCATCTTCCCTCCAGGAATTCCCATTTGAGTATTACTATTTTAAAATTAACATGCCTGCTCAGTAATTCTGGAAAAAGTGTTACATATTTAAAAATTTCAAACTGAATCGTCGTTCTCCAAGAACTATGGAATTTCATCATGTCTTTCAAATAAAATAAAATTTCATTGGTCCACAAGAGCAGTGTATTACTGGAAACTAGTGCAAACATTGATTGTCAAGATACTAACAATGGTGTTAAGAGAGTTAAAACAGACTGTGGATGTAAAAACAAAATGGTACTTATGGTGTTAACAAACAGAAAGATATTGAATCTTTGCTGACTGAAAACTGTGAGAAGTCTTATGGTAGGAATGGGAGTAGCAGTAGGTTTGAAATTATAGAGAGAAATTATGTTGCTTTATCAAGTTTTCAAAAATTGCATAAGACTAATCCATGGCTGACTGTAAATGACACTAAAACAGTGTTTTCAAAAATTTGCAAACTTAAGGTGGATAGCACAAAATGTGCACATGTCAAAAATGAGTTTTTAGCTGGTAATAATGCCAAAAACCTAAGTGATAAAATTCGTGACTATGCAAAGTGCACATCACACATGAACTACATAGAAATAATACATAACAAAGACAAAGAAAAATGCATGAGCAAAAGTGTAAAGTTGTGGGGAAAGCAATATCAAGAAAATGTATCACAACTGCTTTGTTGTTGAGATCTGTATATGTAATAGGTAGACAGAAATTATCATTCACATCATGTCCCACACTGAAGTACAAAAGTTTAATGGTTTTTAGTCAGTAATACATTTCATTCTGACCATGCATACCAAAATATAAACATTTGTATGAAAAGAAATAAAAAAGAATCTTGCAAACTACCTTATAGAATTGGATACAAACTTTAGTATCATGACGTATGAAAGTACAACAATTTCCAATTAAACCTCTTTAATAATATATGTAGGTATGTCCTTTGTGGGTATTGCCTGCAATTTTTTTTTTTATGTTTTTGAATTATAATGTGGGAAAGGAAAACTTTTTTTTTCAGTACACTGTTAGTAGCTATTTAAAATAATAACATTAAGTATAATGTACTAAAAACCATCTTTTAGGTATCGTGTCAGGTGGTACATAAACAATGTGCTTGCATCTTACAAAGGTGTAGCCACTCTAAGTGCACTATCATTTACATAAGTACATAGTAGTTGTGCATTGTATTAACCACAAAATGGATCTAGCTGCCCATGACATTGTGAATGATGTGACAGATGTGTGCCAAATATGGACTTTCTTAGAGTCTTTATATTCTGTGTTTCTTCACAGTCCCAAAAATCAGAGACTTCTAAAGGGTATTTCACAAGTATTATCCTCTCAGCTATTAAAATTAGGCCACATTTTTCACATATGCTGAGTTGATTCATCATTTACTGCTGTTCGATCTCTTGTTAAAGTGAAAAATCTAGTGCCCACAATTTTGAAAAACTGAGTCATGATGGTTCCCAGTCAATTCTTGAGAAATCTAAATTTGATAAAATATCTGACGAGTGGTTGCTTATAATGGAATTAGTGTGCTTTATGAGCGCCTAGAAATTCTGCAAAGCATTACCATGCTTTACGGAAAACAGAACTTCTCCAGTCCTTAACGTGCTTATGAAAACCTGAAAAGAGGTGACTCACTGCACATTCAGATGATAGTAAAAGACATGAAATGTAATTGCAGTTGCAAATATGATCAACCATGAACTGTATAATGGAATGATGACAAAGAAAATTTATGCCAGACCAAGACTCGAATGCAAGTTCCCATTTATCACGAGTGGCTGTGTTACCATTGGGCTATTTGAGCATGCTTCAGGGCCAGATACAAACGTTGATATGTTGTCAAGCATGTATCTACAACCTGTGGTCATACATCTGTCATTTATATTCCCGCACAGGGGAGACTTTTTAAATAAAAGCAGCTTACTGACTGTCAGTGGATCAATATGATTTTGCAGTACCTGTGCAGTAATAATAAATTCAGAAATGAATGTGTGTGTTACGGTGACATGTAAATTCTTCATTTAAGTAAGAAGGTGGATTTTCAACTACGTGAAAGCATATGTACATCATTAGTTAAAGATTTTACAACCTATGAATCAAAGCCGCAACACAGTCCCACTTCTGTGAAAGAACTTGTGAAAGCAGACAAAATTATACCTAAATCTATGACTGAATGTGAAAACAGATTTAGTGCCATGAATCTAACACTGACTGATCAGAGAAATTATTTTCAAATTCCAAAATTTTCAAATCTGCTTTTTATTTCACATAATGAACCTCTACTGTTTACTATTCCATATGCTCAGACTTTCATTAACATTCTGCAGTGTGGCACTATGTCAAACATTTTCCGTAAATTTAGGGATATAGAATCTTCAAACATTTTCTGTTAATCTAGGGATATGGAATCTTCCAATTGTCCTTCATCCATGGATCATTTGATTTTTGCACAAACAAAGCTTTCTAAATCGGTGTTAATTTGTGAATAGAAGCCCTCAAGGAAATTAATTACATTGGAATTCTGCAGCAAATTGACATAAGGGTATTCACATGTAATTGTGCAGGTCTGTTCTTTTCTTATATGCAAGAATCACCTGTGATTTTTTCCCAGTTGCTTATGATTTTGCACTGAGCAAGAGATTCACAGTAAGTGCAAGATAAGTAAGGAACAATAGCCAAAGACTACTTTCTTCAAAACTGAACTGTGATTCCATCTGGACCTCATGACTTATTTGCTTTCAATTCCTTCCTCTACTTTTTAACACAACAGATTTCTTTTTCTATGTCCTCCATATGGGAGTTTGTGTAATGGTGTAACAATGGTATATTTGTAGCAATGATTTTTGAATGATTTTTTAAACACAAGATTCAAAACTTCAGCTTTTCTTTTGCTGTCTTCTATTGTCACTTCAGGCTGGTTGACAAGTGACTGAATAGAAGCCTCCAACTCGCTCAGTTACTTTATGTGGGACCAAAAGTTTATAGATTCTTGGCAAGAATTGCTAACCTATGCTGGTGGACGTTTTATGCTTCATGCATTGATATCTTTTTATAGATGCCCATATTTCTACTAACTTTTTCCTGTCAACATTTTTGCATTGTTATTTGAACCTAGAAAGTAACAATCTTCATTTTCTCAGCTTTTCTGAATTTGGTTATTAAACTACAGTGGGTCTTTCCAATCCTTAACCACTTACTTGGCATACTTCTCTAGAGCGTGATTTGTAATTAGTTTAAACTTTGTCCACAAGTCCCATACTTCCATCATACTGGAACTAAATGACATGTATTCGTAGTCTAAGAGGGATGCTAATAACTACTTATCAGCTTTTTCAGTATAAAAACTCTCCAAACCTCTTTGACGGATTTATTATCTTTAGTAACCATTGTTGCTATGATGAAATCTTGATCACTAATCCCCATCTCTATTCTGATGCTCTTGATATGGTCAGATCTGTTTGTAGTTATCAGGTCTAAAATATTCCCATTAGGACTAAAAGCAGCACTCACTGGGTGAAGCACCTCTACATTTTCACACAGCCATGGTAGATTCATTTTACATGCACTCTCATACATAGGGTTTGAGAAACCTATTCAGTAAATCATTACAAAAAATGGCAGTGACTGGAAACTAATGTTCACAATGAGCAATCTGTATGTCAGCAGTCATTAGAGTTCACTATTGACTAAGCCAATGTATCACATATCTAGCGAGTGATAAAGACACAATTAAGAAGCTCACCTTTAGTTTTCACATCATCTTTTTTAATCCTTACAATATTCATCAGTTTTTGAATCAGTTGATGGACATGCTCACAGCACTTAACAGGGTTCTTCACAAAGTCCAATGCAGTGTTGATACTTATTGCATTGCACGGATTAATCTTCTCACGGTCCTCTTTTGTGAAGTCAGCATCCTTTTGCATAAGTTCATGGAGACGAGCTTTGGCCCTGCATTTAATTATACGGAAAAAGCATAGGTCAGAACATATACAGAAAGCGCTTCACTACAAACGTACAGTATTTCCACGTGCACCCCCCCCCCCCACCCCCACCCCACCCCAACCCCCCTTCCCCTGCCCCCATGCATCCATCCATCCATCCACACACACACACACACACACACACACACACACACACACACACACACATGCAAATTCAAGCACTTATTTGTTCTAGTGGCATCAAGAACATCCCATTCCATTTACCAAAATTCAGGTCATCTGGTTCAAAATCAGTAGCTAAACATTCCAGGTTTGTGTCAATGGCAAAGACACTTTTTAATCTTTCTGCAGAACCTTCCTCCCAGCACTACCACTACCACTACCACTACTACTACTACTCACTATCATTGAAAACATTGAAGAGAAAATTGTAGCACATGCACAGAGAATTAGGAGGCACAAGAAGTGGTACAACTTCTGCCATCAGCATAAGCTTTTGACTCAGAATTTGAAATATACTATGAGCTCTTCTACCAGTGAATCACAAAGGCTCTTCAGATATCACACAGAGTGTTAAACTGTACTACCTTTTAATAAAATAAAATAATACAGAAAAATGACAAACAACATGATATTTAGGTGAGGCATGGACAGACTACAGAAAGACGTTTCGTGTACCACATGACTAGATACTGAAATGTCTTTAATTCTAAAAAACACAAAACACTGAAATTGTAACACTCTGGAAACATGATATGGATGATGGAATACCAGGTTATGTATACAAAGCATATAAAGTAATGCCTCTTCTTTTCTCCATAATTAAGTTTGTAATGTAGTAATCATGAATTTTGCACACCTCCTCAATCTTTCTTCTACAGTCTACTCCAATATCAGCATCCTACATCAAAGATGGTAGAATGGTATAAGTTTAGAAAATGGATGACACAAAAACAGCTATCAGTGATTGAGTTCCTTAGTGCCGAAGGTGAAATGCCAAACTGTGTTCTCAGCATCACTAGATGATGTGTTCAATGCAGTAGAGAAGCTCGAGGGCAAACACAGTTGGCTGATGCAATCCAGAGCAGAGCAGCAAGTCAGTGACTGCAGTGACTTCATACAACATCGGGCGTGTCAACTTAATCATTGTGACTGTCTGGTAACAACAGATTGTGTCACTGTTTACCTATCAGAAAAGTCAGTGAGATGGGCATTGTTGAAAAACTGACTACTTCAAGATATTCACAGACTGAGTACTGAACATGTTGATCGACCAGAATAAAAAATCTACGAAAATGTTTGCATCTAATATGTTCTATCACTTCAGAGAGGAACGAGATGAGATGTTGGCAAACATTGTGACTGAAGATGAGATTTTTTCAAGCAGGACTATGGTATTTACCACACTGGTATTGATAAATGACAAATTAATCGTGAATGTTGTAGCTGTTATCCTATGTATATGGCAATTATTTATCTTACAAAATAAAAATAAAAACACGAGGCATAATTTTTTTGTTGACCCTTGTAAATAACGGGCAACAAAGTTTGCAGTCATGAATTAAATAGATAAAGAGCAAATATTTTAGGGTGTTTATATCCTCTTATTTTGCATTTTGCTAATTCCTCTATTCAGGCAACTTAGTAGACATTCATCCAGTTATATGTTCCAGCAATTGAGTCTCAGTGTTACAAAATCTAGATGATATCACCTGAGACTTTTATCTTGTCAATTACATAACAACCAAATACAATAACAAAGAGTCTGATAAGTTTATAAACTGAAATTTTGTACATTATAAACAATTACTTACATATTTTGGTATTTGCTTGATTCACAATCATTGTCTAATAAACCGTTCGTATTTGCGCTTTTCACCATTTGGACCAAGATTGGTGTGAGTTCTCCTTCAAGTGCCAATAAGCCTTTAGCAAAAGCAGCTGCTGTCATTTGCACCCGTCCTTCATCTGATGCATATATTTTAAGATCATGACGGAAAGTTGAATGCAGGCGCAGTAATCCAAGGCCTTGTGTTCCAGCATATTCACCTGTAGGGAAAATGGAACAGTTAAACTGGTGAAACAACTAGATTCCACAAGACACATGAGGCATAAATAAACATATGTTTTGTCTAAATTTACAAATACAAATAACTTATTTCTGTGACAACATTTCACTGCAGTCAACCACCACAGCACTCCGAGTGCTCCATGCACTACATGCAGTTGATTACTACAACATTCATGTGCCAATGTTTGTGTGGTGAGATTTAGTTCTGTACAAGTTTTGAGATACGTGCTGGTTATGTACAAGGTTTTGGGGAGGGGGAATGGGGACATTATGGGCTGTAATGGCCTCAGTGATGAGACCTTCAGTTTATTTTGAGAGAAACCAATTATCACTCCAGATGCAATGCCCGCGGGTGGCTAGGCTGCAAGGGACTTCTTGGTATGGAATGGGTTGCTGCTGTCCAAGTGGAGGTATTGCTGGTGGTTGGTAGGTTCGATATGCAGAGCTACTGATGTAGCCATCTTTGAGGAGGAGGTCAACATCAAAGAAGGTGACTTGTTGAATTGTTGTTGTTGTTTATTATTATTATTATTATTATTATCATTATTATCATTATTATTATTGTTATTATTTGAAGTGAGGGGCATTCGACATCACGGACATTAGCCCCCTGACGAAAAGTCAGCAGATAATCTCATGGGTGGGGACGAAGGCTGTCCCCCCATGTAGAGCAGTTTATAATGTATTAAAGTCTGCCTCCCTTCCCCCCCCCCCCCCCCCTCCAAATTTAGGTATGAGGCCTGACAGTTCACAAAATTTCACCACCCTTGTAACATGGGACTCAGTATCTGCGAAGATGATGGCCAGATCTCAATTGTGACTGAGGGCTGCCCTAATATCAGTATATAGGGCACACACTGCCACAATACGCTGAACTGAAAGTGGCACATCACAAATTCCACAGAATGGTGGATCCTCCTGCCAGAGGAGGAAGTCATGTTTTGAAAGGCTACGGCCAATGCGTCATCTGATAAGCAGAACCTCCTTCCAGTGGTGAGGCTGACCTGAAGTCCGCCATGCCTTTGTGGTCAATTTGAGTGACCATAGTTTGTTTTCTGTCACCTGCAACCATTCAGTCTCTCACTGACGCATGATGTGCCTGTCAGAAAATGAGATGATGGTGTGCACAATGGGATGGGACATTGATGGACAGCACCATCCCATTATGTTTCCTTGATGGCTTTGCTGGCTATGTTGTTGCCCTGCATCCTCATGTGGCCAGGTACCCAGCAAAAGATCAGCTCCTTGCCACACTGCTGAAGCCGTCACAAGGAGTTGTGGATGACCTGAGTCAGCTGGTCTACAGAATGTAGTTGGTGAAGTGCTTGCAGTGCACTAAGTGAGTCGGAACAGAAAAGAAACTTTGTATGGTGATGTCTGTGAACCCCCTCCAGTACCATCAGAATGCCATATATTTCTGCATTGTAATTTGTAAATTGTTCTGGACAACACACTTTAAAAACCATGTTAGAGAAAACAGCAGAACAACCAAGGACATTCTCTTGCTGGGATCCATCTGTATAAACAACGATAAAACTGTGATATGTACTTAAAATGGATGAAAACAAAGTTGTAGAAACATAATCTGGAGTACAAGTTTACTTGTACTGTGTCAAGCTTAAAATCACTTTCGACCTCTCTGAAGATGCCAAGGCAGCAATGTGTTCCATCCCTGTCTGTGTATTTTGATGCCTGATAGATCCAGATTCTTGAGACAGTCTGTAGCACATATCCCAAATAGCTTGGTCATATGGGACCAATTCCTGAACAGCCATTCAAAGGTGGGTTGGGCCACGGAACTAAATGTCAATGACTGAGGTGATGCTGAGATTTTCAGCACTGTTGACGCAAAAGGATACGTCGCCAAAGCCAGAGTGGTGGTTCACCAGACTCTGCACACAGACTCGGAACTGGGCTGGTCTGAAAGACCAGTCGATATCCAAATACCCTCGTGGTGGACAGCATCTAACATCTTGAGGTAGGAAGGACGAGCTGATGCATACACCATGCTGCCATAATCTAAACATGATCGAATAAATGCCCTATAAAATTGGAGGAGGCGGGACTTGTCAGCTCCCCATCTTTTTCCACTAAGGCATTTCAAAATATTCAATGACTGGAAGCCCTTTGTTCATAGGTCTTTCAGGTGTGGGAGCCAAGTTACTTTCAAGTCAAATAATAAACTCAAAAAGCACACAGTTTCTTGAAAACGTAATATATTGTCTCCCATTGTGTGCACTGGTTGGTTAAGACTTTGATGAGCATGGTTAAAATTGACACATGTAGTCTTCTCGGGTGAGAACCGAAAACAAGTTGTACTGCCCCAGGTTTCCAGCCTTCTAATGGTCAGCTGTAGCTTCCTTGTTGTCGTTATAAGATCAGAGGAAGAGTAGAAGGTTGCAAAGTCACCCACAAACTAAGAGCACTTGACAGGGCTCCTGCCTGCCATGGAAATGCCATTGATAGCAATGGCAAACAATGTGACACTGAGGACACTGCCTTGGGGGCCCCCCATTCTCCTGAACCTAGTCAGACAAGGCATCACCGACGCAATATTGAAAATTCCTGTCATCGAGAAAGGGTTGGATAAGAAATGGCAAGTGTCCATGTAGTTGGCGAAGGATGTTGTACCTCCAAGTAGCGTCATATGCTTTTTTGAGGTCAAAAAAGACACAAGCCAAATGGATCTTGTGTAAGAAGGATTCTTGTATCGCCGTCTCCAGTAGAATTAAGTTTTCAAGGGTGGAATGGTAGCATCTGAAACCACACTGGGAGTGGCTCAGGTGGCCTCAGAATTCAAGCACGAGGCGGCAGTTGACCATGCGTTCAAGAGTCTTACCCATACATCTCGTAAGAGCTACACTCCAGTAACTGTTAGGGGCACTATGGTCCTTGCCTGTTTCCAGAATGGAATTAATATTGCTTCCTTCCAAGTCATGGGGTACTATCCATCAAACCAGATCTGACTCAAGCAAGAGAGGAGCTCTCCTTTCACTTAAGGGCACAGAT
This sequence comes from Schistocerca serialis cubense, assembly GCF_023864345.2. Classification (NCBI taxonomy): domain Eukaryota; kingdom Metazoa; phylum Arthropoda; class Insecta; order Orthoptera; family Acrididae; genus Schistocerca; species Schistocerca serialis. The sequence goes on from NC_064640.1 coordinate 836,068,748, forward strand.
GATGAAGCATGGCATAATGGATCTCACCAGGTCCTGGAGCAGTGTGTGTGGCTGCAGATAAAACTGATTCCAGTTCCCACATGGATAAGAGATGCTTGTAGACTTCTTCATTATGCAAGAAGAAACTGAGCTTCCTCAGCTCTGCAGTCCTACAGAACACCTAAATAGCAGGAGGTTGTCTGGCTGATGTAACAGTAAAGAAGTGTTCAGCTAAACTCTGAGCCATGTCTTCTGGCAAGTCCACCAAGACCCCATTACTTAAATATGCCATCAGGGGATGTGTACCGCCCTTGCCTGAAATCTGTCTCATTGATTCCCAAACTTGCGCAGTGGAAGTGGATAGATTACTGGAAGTCACGAATTCCCTCCAGGAAGCCCTCTTCCGTTCTTTTATCACTCACCCCGCATGTGCTCTCACAGGTCTGAAGGCGTGAAGGTTTCCTGTAGTTGGACATTGTTTGAAGTTCTGCGGAGGTGTTCACCTGGCCCTGATTGCCAATCGACAGTCGTCATTCCACCATGGGATAGAACATCATCTGAGGTGGTTCCTAGAACGTAGGATGGATTCTGCGGCAGCCCACTAGATCTCACAAGTGATATGGGCCACCATCCCATGTGCAGAATTCTTTTGTTCAAAAATAGGCTGTTAACTCTACTGCAACTAATTTGCCCTTTGTATCATCCATCTGCGTGGTCTCCTGTCAGTCACTGTCCTTGTTGGCAGATGGATCCACACTGGGGAGTAGTCACTAGACTGTAAATCTGTAGCCACTTCCAACTAAAATGAGTCTGAAATAGCTGGGGAACAAAACCAAAGATCAGTGGCTGAAAACGACCCTGTAGTTGTGGAAAAGTATGTCATCTCACCGCATTCAGAAGGCAGATATTCTCAGAATTGGTGTGGGAGTGCCCGAAAGAGCTCTGCCAGTGCGTCTGCATCCAATGCATCATTAAGCTGGAAAGTACAAAGAACACACTGTCAAAGGGTGTGAGAACTTTCATGGTCATGGTAAGAGGGGCAGGAGAGGAGTGGCATTTGTCACCAATGAAAACAGCCACTCCACCTTTAGCCCTGTCTACAGTAGTATCGTCCTTCCTGTATGAGTGGTAACCCCATAGAGCAGGTGTGTCTGAAACTTTAAGATGCATTTCTTGTAAGCAGATGCAGAACGGTTTCTCCAGGACCAGAAGCTGTAATTCTTCTAAATGCGAGCGATATACATTTAAATTCCACTGCAACACAGAAGTCCCTGTGGAAGCCATGTTTAGCAATGGTTGTTCTTTTCTTTCTCCCTCGGAGGTGGTGATTTAATGGGAAGGTCAGGGGGAACATTGGCCAGTTTCCAGCTCTCCAGTTCCTCTGATGAAGTCCATATCCTCCAGAGCATAGTCCCCATCAGAGAGGGATATAGCTCACCGATCTGATGGTTTAACTACTGCTTTCTTGGACTTGGAACTACTTTTCGAAGGAAGTTTTTCTTTATTGATGAGAGGAGGTGGTTGCCTGGTTGCAGAGATGTCTTAGTTGGCTTCTGATGGTGGGTAGTGATGTGTGGCTTAGGCGGTAAGCCCATTGCTGACAGCTTTCGAATGACTTCAGTTTCAACTGGAGCATTTTCCCCCACAGGTACCCTGACAAGTGCATGTGCTCGTACTTGAATTTGTGATCTAAGTTTGTGTGGAGGCATCACACTTAGTGATTGGCGTCTTAAGGGCTGATGCAAAATAAGTAGCAAAAACCAGAGGTTTCACAGCTTTGAAAGCATTTTTGGCTTCACCGTAGGGTATGCGTCTTTTAACTTTCAACTCCTGAATTTTCCTTTCCTTCTTGTAAACCTCAAACTTTCTGCTCCACTCTCTCTGGGTGATCCACAGAGCAGTTCACACATTTCTGAGGAAGTGTACAAGAATTGCCTGGTCTGTGAGCTGAGCCTCCACAATTGCCCCACTTAGCCCTCCCATTGCACTCCAAAGTGGTATGGCCAAATCTTTGACATTTGTAGCAACGCATTGGGTTAGAAACAAACAAGTGAACCTTAAGACAGATATAGCCTGCAATGATATGTTCAGGTAATTCCAGAGTACTAAACATTAGAATAAATGTTGTCATTTTTTCCAATTTGCCATTGACTCTCCTCATATAGTTCTGCACTTTCGTGAGTGACACCCACATTTTTCCATTCTTCACGTAACTCCACGGGGTTCATCTCCATTATATCGGAACAGGTAACCACACCCTTACTAAACTTAAGGGTGTTATGCAACTCAAATTTGACTGGGTAGTCACCTTACATCCCAGGACCTTAGGTATGTGGGTTGAAATTAGCAGTTTCAACTAGAAGTGTCCCATTACGAAGTAGTTTGACACTTGTGAGTATAGAAAGGGGATATCTTCTCAAAGGTTCCCTCTGTGCACTTTATTACAATGAAAGTGTTATGACACACTATCGCCCAGTTACCATGATTCTGAGACTTCTTGTCAGGACAATTGACCAACTGAGCTCTCCTTGATGAGCAGGTGACCCAGAGGTTGCTGCTAGAGACTGTTTTACCTCAACAGTCATTCACCTCATTGGCATGCAGCACGCCTTGAGGTTGAGGTTTTTTTAATAGAGATGTGCACCTTCCTTGCTGTCCAGGTGATGAAACCAAGTCCTTCGTTCTCCAAACACACAACATTCCACCGCTGCACTGCATGGTGGTCACTGAAGCACGGCCAAAACTTACATTGACATAGGGCTGGTGGCACTTACCAGTCCCCAGCTCAGGAACCCTGGGGTCATGAAGCCGTACTCAACAATCTAATGCTGAGACCCTGAGGAGGTTGTTGGGTTGAGTAGGACCAAGTGAAGCAAATGGGGAGAAGTTTAATTTCAAACACGTAGCTGAGTCATACAATTATAGCTGGTGGTGATTTTAATTTACTCTCAATATGTTGGCAGAAATATGTGTTTAAATCTTCAGGTGCACATTAACATCATCTGAAATTATGCTACACGCATTCCCTGAAAATTGTTTCGAACAGTTAGTTCATGAGCATACACGAATAGTAAATGTTTATGAAAACACACTTGACCTCTTAGCAACAAATAATACTGAACTAATAATGAGCATCAAAATGGATACAGGGATTAGTAAATGCAGGGTTGTCGTAGCGCAACTGAATATTGTAACCCCCAAATCCAAAAATAAACAAAAAATATACCTATTCAATCAAAACAAAAAAAAAATTGCCTTGATGCCTTCCTGAGAGACAATCTTCACTCTATCCAAATTAATAATGTAAATGTAGACCAGATGTGGGTTGAATTCAAAGAAATGGCATTGACAGCAACTGATAGATTTATACCAAATAAATTAACGATGAAGCTGATTCCCCATGGTACACAAAAAGCATCAGAACACTGTTGCAGAAACAATGAAAAAAAGCATGCCAAATTTAAAAGAATGCAAAATCTCAAAGATTGGCGATCTTTCACAAAAGCTCAAAATTTAGAGCAGACTTCACTGCGATATGCTTATAACAGTTTCCACGACGAAACTTCATATCAAAACCTGACAGAAAATCTAAAGAGATTCTGGTTGTATGTAAAGTATGCTAGTGGCAAGACACAATCAATCCCTTCTCTGCATGATAGCAATGGAAATACTATCAACAACAGTGCTGCCAAAGCAGAATCACGTAATGCAGCCTTCCGAAATTCCTTCACCACAGAAGATGAAGTAAATATTCCAGAAAGATAGATCCTTTATCATTTAGCTACAAAATAGCAGGTCAGCAACTGGAAGCAGTTAATACCATAAATTATCTGGGAGTACGCATTAGGAGTGATTTAAAATGGAATGATCATATAATGTTGATCGTCGGTAAAGCAGATGCCAGACTGAGATTCATTGGAAGAATCCTAAGGAAATGCAATCCGAAAACAAAGGAAGTAGGTTACAGTACGCTTGTTCGCCCACTGCTTGAATACTGCTCAGCAGTGTGGGATCCGTACCAGATAGGGTTGATAGAAGATATAGAGAAGATCCAACAGAGAGCAGCGCACTTCGTTACAGGATCATTTAGTAATCGCGAAAGCGTTACGGAGATGATAGATAAACTCCAGTGGAAGACTCTGCAGGAGAGACACTCAGTAGCTCGGTACGGGCTTTTGTCAAAGTTTCGAGAACATACCTTCACCAAAGAGTCAAGCAGTATATTGCTCCCTCCTACGTATATCTCGCGAAGGGACCACGAGGATAAAATCAGAGAGATTAGAGCCCACACAGAGGCATACCGACAATCCTTCTTTCCACGAACAATACGAGACTGGAATAGAAGGGAAAACCGATAGAAGTACTCAAGGTACCCTCCGCCACACACCGTCAGGTGGCTTGCGGAGTATGGATGTAGATGTAGATGAAGAACAGCTGCCAACATGAGTAACTTCGAAGTAGATATCCTTGAAGTAGTGAAGCACTTAATAAACACAAGTCATCCAGTCCACACTGTATACCAATTAGGTTCCTTTCAGAGTATGTTGATGCAATAGGACCATACTTAACAATTGTATACAACTGCTTGCTCGATGAAACATCTGTATCTAAAGATTGGAAAGTTGCACAGGTCACACGAATATTCAAGAAAGGTAGTAGAAGTAATCCACTAAATTACAGGCCCATATCATTAACGTTGAAATGCAGCAGGATTTTGGAACATATATTGTGTTCCAACATTCTAAATTCCCTCGAAGAGAATGGTCTATTGACACACAGTCAACACAGATTTAGAAAACATCGTTCTTGTGAAAGATAACTAGTTACTTACATACACAAAGTATTGAATGCTACTGACAAGGGATTTCAAATTGATTCCGTATTTCTGGATTTCCAGTTCGTAGTGACTGACAGAAAGTCATTGAGTAAAACAGAAGTGATTTCTAGCATTCCACAAGGTAGTGTTATAGACCCTCTGCTGTTCTTTACATATATAAATGATTTAGGAGATAATTTGAGCAGCCGTCTTAAGTTGTTTGCAGATGAAGCTGTCATTTATCATCTAGGAAATTGCAAGTTGCAAAATGATTTAGAAATGATATCTGTATTGCACGAAAATTGGAAATTGACCCTAAATAATGAAAAGTGTGAGGTCAGCCACATGAGTGCTAAAACGAATCTGTTAAACTTCAGTTACATGATAAATCAGTCAAATATAAAGGTTGAAAAGTCAACTAAATACATAAGAATTGCAATTATGAACACCTTAAATTGCAAAGAACACACAGAAAATGTTGTGGAGAAGGCAAACAAAAGACTGTGTTTTATTGGAAGAAAACTTAGAAAATGTAACAGATCTACTAAAGAGACTGCCTACACTGAGCTTGCCCGTCCTCTTTGGAGTATGCTGTGCAGTCCGGAATCCTTCCGGATAGGATTAATGGAGTACATCAAGAAAGTCCAAAGAAGAGCAGCACATTTTATATTACCGTAAAATACGGAAGAGAGTGTCACCAACATGATACAGTATTTGGGGGGGGGGGGGGGGACATCAATAAAACAAAGGTGTTTTTCACTGCAGTGGAATCTTCTCACGAAATTTTAGTCACTAAATTTCTCCTCCGAATGCAAAAATATTTTGATGATGCTGACCTACATGTTGTTGTTGTTGTGGTGGTGGTGGTCTTCAGTCCTGAGACTGGTTTGATGCAGCTCTCCATGCTACTCTATCCTGTGCAAGCTTCTTCATCTCCCAGTACCTACTGCAACCTACATCCTTCTGAATCTGCTTAGTGTATTCATCTCTTGGTCTCCCTCTACGATTTTTACCCTCCACGCTGCCCTCCAATGCTAAATTTGTGATCCCTTGATGCCTCAAAACATGTCCTACCAACCGATCCCTTCTTCTAGTCAAGTTGTGCCACAAACTTCTCTTCTCCCCAATCCTATTCAATACCTCCTCATTAGTTACGTGATCTACCCACCTTATCTTCAGCATTCTTCTGTAGCACCACATTTCGAAAGCTTCTATTCTCTTCTTGTCCAAACTGGTTATCGTCCATGTTTCACTTCCATACATGGCTACACTCCATACAAATACTTTCAGAAATGACTTCCTAACACTTAAATCTATACTCGATGTTAACAAATTTCTCTTCTTCAAAAACGATTTCCTTGCCATTGCCAGTCTACATTTTATATCCTCTCTACATCGACCATCATCAGTTATTTTACTCCCTAAATAGCAAAACTCATTTACTACTTTAAGTGTCTCATTTCCTAATCTAATCCCCTGACCTACATAGGGAGAAACAATCATCACAATAATATAAGGGAATCCAGAGCACGCACAGAAAGATATAGGTGTTTGTTTTTCCGCGTGCTGCTCGAGATTGGAATAAGAGAGAATTATTTTGGAGGTGGTTCAGTGAACCCTCTGCCAGGCACTCAAGTGTGATTTGCAGAGTACCCATGTACATGTAGACGTAGAAGGTGTTGAGGTTCTGGAGGAAAGTGGATACCGTGTCCTCACCTTCCAAGATATCATCAATGAATCTGAACCAGGTGAGGGGTTTAGGACTCTGGGTTTTAAGGAAGGATTCCTTCAGATGGCCCATGAACAGGTTGGCATAGGATGGTACCATGTGGGTGTCTATAGCTGTACCCCAGATTTGTTTGCAGGTGGTAATGTCTTCAAATAATGGAGGGTGAGGATGTAGTTGGTCATGGAGACTGGGAAGGAGGTTGGCGGTTTGGGATCCATCGGGCATTGCAAAAGGTAGTGTTCAATAGTGGTAAGCATGGGCATTAGGGATGTTAGTGTACAAGGAGGTGGCATCAATAATGACGAACAGGGCACTGTGTGGTAAAGAAACAGAAATTGTGGAGAGTCGGCCTTCTATATAAGAGGATAGGTTGCGGGTAATAGGCTGAAGGTGTTAGTCTATGAGAGCAGATATTCTCTCAGTGAGGGCACAGAATCAGGCCACATTGGGGTGCCCCGGGTGGTTGGTCTTATGGACTTTAGGAAGCATGTACAAGGTAGGAGTGCAGGAAGTGGTAGGGGTGAGGGAGAGATGGCCCTAACAATTTGTGGAGAGACTGGAGATACTGCTGGATTTCTGGAACAGGGTCACTGCGGCAGGGTTCATAGGTGGATGAATCTGACAGCTGGTGGAATCCTTCTGTCACATAATCCTTGAAGTTCAATATAAAACTAATGGAGACTTTGTCAGCAGGTAGGATTGAAAGATCAGGATCAGGTTTTAGGTGGTGGATTGCAGTTCTTTCAGTGGATGTAAGGTTAGTTTGCACGTTGAGCGATTTAGGGAAGGCAAGATTTGATTTTAAGAAATTTTGGAAAGTTAACAGGTAGTGATTTGTGGGCAGTGAGGGTGGATCATGATTGAATGGAAGAGTGATCTGACTCATGCAGAGTTTAACACTGGTCTTTCGTTGAGACTGATTGGTAAGGTTAGTGGCGAAAAAGTGTTTCACTGTAGGGGCCAGGAGAAGGAGAGAAGGTCTTTAACAAGTCCTGAACGACTGAATTTGGGAGTGGGGCAAAAGGTGAGCCCTTTGGAAAGGACTGATGCTTCTGTCAGCCTAAGTCTTTTGGAGGAAAGGTTAATGGCTGTGTTTCGGGTCTGTTTAGGTTCTGGATCTGTGTAGTGGTGGGGAGAGTTTTGGAGGGTGGGGTAAATGTAGTAGGTCTGCGAGACAGGGTTTGTCAGCTCTGAGGGGAGGTGAGGGAGGTTTGTAGGTTGTTGTAGAGATGGTGGACAGTGGTAGTTCAAGGTGGGAGTAGGAAGTGAGCTGGGTGGAGAGTTTTTTGAGGTTGTATTGAGCATGTTGCACACCTCTCCACCCTGCACACTTCTTACTCCCGTCTTGGACTACCACTGTCCACCACCTCTACAACAACCTCCAAACTTCCCCCATGTGCCCTCATAGCTGAGAAACACTGTCTCACAGACCTAATACATTTACCCTACCCTCCAAAACTCCCTCCTGCCACCACCCAATCCAGAACTGAAACACACCCAAAACACAGTCATGAACCTTTTCTCCAAAATACTTAGCCCTATAGAAATATCAGTCCTTTCCAAAGGCCTCACCTTTTACCCAATCCCAAATTCAATCATGCAGGACTTGTTAAAGACCTTCTATCCTCCACCCAGCCCCTACAGTGGAATCACTTTTTCGCCACTAACCCTACCAATCGGACTCAACCGAAGACCAATATTGAATCCTGCCTGACTCAGTTCACTACTCCATCCACTCATGATCCATCCCCACTGCCCACAAACCACCACCTGTTTACTTTCCAGAATTTCTGAAAGTCAAACCTTGACTCACCATCATTCCCCAAATCTGCTCAACATGCAAACTAACCTTACATCTGCAGAAAGAACTGCAGTCCACTGATCCTGATTTTTCAATCCTACCTGTTGACAAAGTCTACATTAGTGTTGTCTTGAACCGTAAGGATTACGTGTTGGAAGGATTCCACCAACTATCAGATTCATCCACCTATGAACCCTGCTGCAGTGAACCTGTTTCAGAAATCCAGCAGTATCTCAGTATCTCCTCAACTCCTTAGGGCCATCCCAAAATCACTCCCCAGAGTCCATCTCTCTCCTTGTCCCTACCACTCCCTGCAGTCCTAGCTTCTACATGCTTCCAACAGTCCATAAACCCACCCACCCAGGGGACCCCACTGTGGCCTGTTACTGTGCCCCCACTGAGAGAATCTCAGCTCTTGTAGACCGACGCCTTCAGCCTGTTACCCACAACCTACTGTCCTATATAAAAGATATCAACCATTTCCTCCACCGACTCTCAACAGTTCCTGTTTGTTTACCACATGGTGCCCTGCTCATCACTATTGATCCCTTTACATTCACATCGCTAATGCCCATGGCTTTACCACTATTGAACATTACATTTCCCAACACCCAACGGATTCCAAACTAACAACCTCCTTCCTAGTCATCATGACCAACTATATCCTCACCCTCAATTACTCCTCCTTTGAAGGCATCACCAACAAACCAATCTGGGGCATGGCTATGGGCACCTGCATGGCACTATCCTATGCTGACCTACTCATGGGTCATCTACAGGAATCTTCCCTTTACACCCAGAATCCTAACTCCTCACCTGGTTCAGATTCACTGATGACATCTTTGTGATCTGGATTGAGGGTGAGGAGACACTATTCACATTTCTCCAGAACCTTTGCTTCACTTGGTCATACTCAACCCAACAAGCCACTTCCTTGATGTTGACCTCCAACTCAATGATGGCTACATGAGAATCTCTGTCCATATTAGACCTACCAATACCTTCACTTCAACAGTTGCTACCCCTTCCATACTGCCTAGCCATCTGTCAACGTCGTATTTGCAATGACGAGCAGTCCCTCTCAAAACATACCGAGCGTTTCACTCAGGCCATTATGGACCATAATTACCCTCCCAACATTGTATAACAACAGGTATCTCATGCCTTATCTTTTCAGTCATCCACCATCCAGTTACAGAAGAGCATTCCCCTTGTGACACAGTACCACCCAGGACTAGAGCAACTGAATTACCTTCTCTGCCAGGTTTTTGACTACCTCTTGTCATGCCCTGAAATGGGAAATGTCTCACACACTATTCTTTCTCCTCCCCCCTGCCCCCCCCCCCCCCCATGGGAAATGTCTCACCCACTATCCTTCCTTCTCCTCCCCCCTGCCCCCTCCCTCACCACCAACAATTGGTATTTTGCTGCACGCCAAACCTATACACAAAATCCTTGTCCATTCTGACACAACCCCTTCATGGCTCAAATCCCTGTAATTGACCTAGATGCAAGACCTGTCTCATACACTCTACCACCACCACGCCACCACCACCACCACCACCACCACCACCACCACCACCACCTACTCCACCCTGATCACAAACATCACCTATCCCATCTAAGATGGGGCCACCTGTGAAACCAGTCATGTGGTCTAAAAGCCAAGCTGTAACCACAGTGCCACATTGCACATGGGAATGATAATCAACAATCTGTCTGTCCACATTCTTGAAAGCTGTGCTACTAAGTTTGGTTTCAGCATGATGGTGCAACACCTCACTTCTCACGTGTGGTTTGGAGACATCTCAGCAGATGATATGGTGAAAGATGGATAAGCCAAGATGGTCCAACCACGTGGCCACTGCAATTGCAGCTGTAGCTCCTATAGACTACTACTTGTGGAATCGTGTACAAAGTTTAAGTTACAAGACTCTTGGAGAGACAGAGGAAGATCTGCTGTGGAGAGACAGAGGAAGATCTGCTGGCATGAGTTCTGGCCACTGCACTATAAATATCAGGTGGGATGGAGAGTGCCACATCAAGCCATTGTGGTAATGCATCAGTACTGTTCTGTATGTACAGTACAGTGGATACTTTTTTGTTTTAGAATAATGTAAGCATGTAATGTTTAGTATTAATACAAACAAATGCACTCAAATGATAAATAGGTGTTTCACTATGTTTGCTTTTGAATTGTTGACTAATGATTTTACTGTGTCATACCTAATTCAGTTCTTCAAGCAAAACAGAATGAGTTAAACATCTGAAATGAAACCACGATAGAATAAAAATGGTATGTTTCAAGACATGGGTTCATATTCAAAATATTATGTACTCACTCCCCTCTACAAGTCTAGAAGTTTGTGACAAAAAAATCCAAATACCCTGTATAAACACTCCCATAAGGAACAATGAAAGATCCCAAATACAGTCAAATTATGTGGCCAATGTAGGTAAAGAAAAAGGCTGTCAAAATGTCACCCACACAATAGTAATGGAAACTGCTGTTAAGTTAGCCTAAAAAATCATGTTATCAAATAAATAACAGTGGCAATGAGAAAACCTCAAGTAAAAAGCTCGGACATGATAGTGGTTACAAGGTGGTTGCCTTTAACTGCTGCAGTATCAACAAAGGTATTCTATAAATATTTATGTCAGCTGGCAGTTGATGGCTGGAGTGCTGACATCACAGTTACAGATAGTATGTATAAACCTGTTTGCCACTGATGCAGCATGTATATATGGATCATGATAACCCATTCAGCATCAAATAAGGCCTGAAGAGTGCATTGAAGTGCCAAAACTAGTAGCTACACAATAAAGAAGATCATAAGGACAAAATGTCAAGGTTATCAGTGCCCTTACACACATTATAAGAAACAAATGTGGAAAAAATTAGTGAAATGTATCAGCTACACTAAGACAATGGGAAAGAATTAAAGATGCTATACAGGTGAGTAAAACACAAGTGAAATGAGAAAAGAGCTAAAAGCAACGCACACGAAAATGCGAAAATGTCACTGGCTGGCCACTTACATAAAAAATGGATGAGCCAGTCACCCTGTGAACAAATTAAAACCTTCTCCCCAAAATTTTGGTAAAAGCAATTGGACAATTCACAAACTTTAAAACCCTAACCACATTCATTTGATCATTATCTAAAATAGATTTCAGATCCATTGGCAAATCAGCCGCAGCCCGGTGTTCAGAAAATAAAATGTACTCCAATAAAATATGGCGCACAGTGATCTGCATGCCAAAAGTGCCACACATTGGAGGGTCCTCTTGCTGGGCAAGAAGCTATGCATCATAGGGCTATGGCCTATGCGAAGACAAGTGAGGAGGACCTCGTCCCATCAACTTGGCTGAAAGGAAGTATGCCATGGCTGAGTTGTGAGCTTGATTATATGGAACTTCTTGTCGGTCACTTCCAGCCATTCAGCCTTCCACTGATATATGACTCAACAGTGAGGTGATGGCACGTAGGGGGATGGCACACTGAAATACCCGAGTATTGTGACACCTCCTTGGCTGCTAGATATGCCCTTTTATTCCCCACAATGTCCATGTGCCCTGGTACCTAGCAGAAAGGCAACTCCTTTCCCAGTCATTGTAGTTGGAGAAGGGCATCCTGGATAGTCTGGACTACTATATCTGCTGGGTACAAACATTTCAGCATGTGAAGGGAACTTAGAGGAACAGAACAGACAAGAAATTTAGCACTGAAAGAATGTCTCACCTGCTACAATGCCTGCAAGATCGCATATAATTCTGTATCAAAGGCAGTAAAGGCTTGAGGCAGTCAGAAAATGACACAGCAACTGACAGAATCCCCGTTTTGACCCATCCGTAAAAATACTTAACGATCTATCACAGAGGATTACTGCTGGATAACATACAAGCAGAATATGAAACAATATGTAAAAAAACTGCATACCATGCGCACAGAGAACTGATCTTAATCATTTGTGTGTGAATCTCATTGCAGAGATTACCAAAGGCCAACAAATCATTCCAAATGATTGGTATGGATATTCTTGGATCCTACGCATGGTAACCTGTTGGGGAATCAATATGTTTCGACAACAACTGATCATTTTTCATTTTAATATCCACGACGGCGATGCTGAATTAGCAAGTGGAGACAGTAGCTTTGGTAATAGTTAACCACTTGGCCTTGAAGTATGGGACACTGGCACTGTAATAACCAATGAGGACACTAATTTTAAGGCTGAACTATGGAATAGTTATGTAGATTTTTATGGACACAATAACAGCAGGCCAGTGTGTAGCACCCATAAGTGAATGGGAGGACCGAATGAGGGCACAGAACCATAGCAAAAATGTTGTTATGTGAATAGTAACCACAGCAACTGAGGCCATCTACTACCACATGTGGCAGCAGTGTGCAATTTGAACGTGCATCAAAGTAGGGGATTATCACCATATGAGGTGGTTTATGGACAGAAAATGCTTCCCCATTTCAAGCTAGGTAAACCAGTGGCATGGGAGGCCATGTAAGTTGTAAATAATTTTGTAAAACATTGAGATACATGTGGTGCCAGGTCCAGAAAGAAAATATAAAAGTCTTAAAGTGGCAACAAAGCAAACAAAAAGTGAGAGCCAAGTTGTCCAAGTAGCAGACTAGGCAAAAGTTAATGTTGAACAAACCTAATGTTCTGAAAGGAAAGACAAACAAATTCATCATGAGATACTAGGGGCCTTATCAGGTGGTCAAAATGATGTCTCTGGCAATGAAAAGTTACAACCCCCAACTCATACCACTGTGATGCACACGAGAGAAGCCCATCATTTAAAGCCCCTGAAGCTCTGGCTCAATTACCAATGGCTTCCTCAAAAGGGGGGAGAGTAGTGGCAGAGAAGAAAGGAAAGACTTGGTGGAATGAGTGAATTGCCTCTACAGTTACTCCAAATTATCCATACGTCTTGAGGTCATGGGGTGGCCTCGTGAACTAACTGAAGATTTCCTCTTCCTCTTGGATGTGATCCATACCCAACTCAGGGGCAATCCTCTGAAGATGACAGGTTCCAGCACAACTCAGGCCACAAAGTACTGAGGAATGGGAATCTGGAGTGGAATAGGAATAGCCATAGTGATGGTTGAGCCTGTTTTGCAAGCTGCAGGATCACAGGGGCTCTTATGACATGCCCTTTGAGTAGTGGAGTACTGTTCTCCCAGCAATCAGATGTGATACTGTCTGACCATCGATGGACATTAAGGATGGACTACAATGCTCGGGCAGTGAAAAATGAAATAGAGCACTTTGATGATACTTTTGAGAAGCTGCATCTTACTGTTTGGGGCATATTGGTGCTGAACGACTCTTAAACAGAATATCAACTATTACAGTCCACTCATGAATGATATGAATGTCTTCAGATTCAAATCCCTCAATTACAGGACTTTTACCATAAGCCTGGCATCAACAGAAGAGAAATGCAAGGGCAGATTTCGAAAACAGTCTTTGGTACAGGTGATGCAGATGACCTTGGAAAAGAGAACTCCATTTTGAGAAAAGTAAAGACTGATTTAGAGAACAATCAAAGAACCACAGAGCTTTCATACCACACATCAAGTGAGGGGAAAGATGTAGTAAACAATATTCATCACCTTCATACTATGGCCATCATGTTAATGTCTCACATCCAGGAGACAATGGTTGGTTAACTAAGACTTGGGCACTGTTAGGGCACACCCGGATGTTACTGACACTCAGCTGACCAGACTTAGACTGATTTGGACTATTGCAGACTGTGTAACTGATGCCTGAACTGAGCTACCAAACTGCACGGAGCATTCATTCATGCTGTCTGTGTGCACCTTGATCCCAGCACTCTTACGACCAGGACTGTCTCTCAAAGGATTATGGAGGATTCAGGAAGCACTATCGGCACCCCAAAATAGCTAGCAACATCAGCGGACAGATCCTTACCCTTGTATTATCATACAGGCAATGTTGACATCATCCAGGATGGAGCCCAGTTATATGTTCAGGTACAAATATCCCTGATGTGCAGAGGGAGTCAGTTCGAGTGCTATGCCATTGACTCCTACCTGTTAACATGTGGGGCTCTGAAGAAGTTCGTACGATTGACAGTGCATGTCATACTACTGATTGCACCTGACACGAAGTCTCACACACTACTTTCTGCATCAGGATTGCTTCAATGCTGAGCCATGTGAGTCACTGCATATCCTACAAAATAGTACATATGGTCCCAGGGTCTTGCAGCTCCATGTGTTCTGCATGGGCAAACCCTTGTATGAGTGTCTGTGGGAAGTGGTAACAAGTAAAACTGAATACTTCCAAACGAAAGGTCTATGTTACTTACACCATCAGTGTCTCTGTGGTAGGTAGGTGGCTGACCCTCCCTATTCAGTATGAAGAGGTTGCATTCATACACCATGCCAATGCATTCATTCACCATGTCAACCACTAGTTGTCCTCTGCTGTCAATTCTATTTGAGTTCCATAAGGGGGATTTCATGTGTATATCCGTTAGAATGAGCAGTCTTTTCTTTTATGAGTGTTGTGCAATGTCTTTTATTTTGTCTAAGAAAGGTTCTATATCAAACGAGCACCGAGCATAAATAGACGACATGAGCCATACATCCTGTCGTGTTATTTCTGCTGGGGCGATGTGTTCAGAGTAAAACTGGGTGATGTGTGTTTCTATAAGGTTTTTACTAACTACTATTATAGCAGATTTTGTGTTTGGTGTACCTGCTATTGTGATGTAATGTAAGGGGAGCCCTGAAATCTTTCTGCCTCGCAGAGAACGTTCCTGAACGGAGATGATGTCTGCTTTTGTTTCTCCTATGAGCCCACCTAGTTCCATGTTTACTAGGGCACTGCCCCGGCAGTTTAGTTTTATTACCTTCATCAGGGATATCTAGTGAAATAAAAACACTTGGATGTGGTTTCTTTAAAATACAGAAACACACATCCATGTGCTCTCAAGAAGTCCCTGTAAAATTTCCCTATGTCTAGGCCCTCTCCCTTCGCACACATGCCTACCCTAAAAGCTTACATAGTTCTTTGGGGTTCGTTGGCAGATTTTCAACTCTTAGGATCATCCTGTCAATTTGTTCTGTAGTTGGGAAGCAGATTATATCCCCATTTTCATGCTTAGTTTGTATTACATGGCGAAGAGCTGTTTGAAATATATCCTTGTTTTCTAGTCTGCTAAGCCGGAGATTAGCTTCTAAATGTTTGTAGTTTACATAACGGTATTCAGCTTTGGGTCCTTGACTGTGCCTGGTTGGTGTTCTTCACTGTTAGTTTGTTGCTCCAATTTTGAGTAATTATGCAGTGCAGCATGTTTTTCCTGCTTTATGGTTTCAGGTAGTGTGGAGTTTGATGTGTTTCTGCTGAACATTTCCCCTGATAGTGACTTCTTGTTTTTGATCTCTTCAGGGGAATTGTTCATGAAAGGTGACTGTTGTATGTCTGTTTCTGGGATGGTTGTGTCTGGTGTTGTGCTGGTGCAGGATGTTTTTTTCTGTTCAGCTACCTTACTGTTTTGTTTTTCGTAGTGACTGTGTATGCTACCTCCATAAACAAAATGATCTGCTACAATATAGGGTCTACATTTGGTTGTATCATATTCTATTTGTTGTGCAGGTAGTGAACAGTTGTCTCTGTGTTTGCCTGTTGTGTTGGATTTCTTGTGAACTCCATGAAATCTTCATTCTCAGGATGTTCAAGGACATCGTTACATTTCTCTGAGCTATCTTTTAGTATTTTGTCTTCCAGTTCATCAACTTGTAAAAGGATACCAGCCTGGAAGAAGGCCCAATCAAACATGTGATGTTTCAGGTACCTGGCCACTTCATATTCAATTGCTCCCTGCATGCACATATCGTCTGTATAGTCGGTAATGCTGAAGTACCTAAACTGTATTGTATCCCAGAACTGAGGTTCTACATTAGTATTAGTATCTGCATTTGGGGATGGTTATAACCCCATGTGTTGCTGCCAGGCAACGGCTCGCCGCCTGCCTCTCATCCTAGTCGATGGTGATTTGTACCTTTGCCTGTTTGTGTTATTAGTTATGTATGTCCCTGTGTGTGTTTCTGACAGTTATGGTAGCAGTCCTTATTCATGGACATTTCCCAGAACATGGTACTTGGTGCACTCTATTTGTCTTTCATAGAGCTGTTTACATGTAGGACAGTCTGGCCCCCCTGCCTTATCGCATGTTCTATTTCTGTGTTTGCATCTTATACAGCCTACAGGATTCTCCTGCCTGCATTCTCTGACTTTTTGTGTCCTGGTGTTGCACATCTCTCGCATACTGGGTGACCAAAGCCCCAGCAGTTAAAACATTTTTGTACAGCAACACAGTCACTGATATAAAAAGATTCAAACTGAATAAAAACCCTTTCTTTTTGAAGCAGAAGTAAACATACTCTTGGTGACACTTCTAAAATATTTTTACTGTCCTTTTGCCCTTCGGTCCTGTTTTAAATTTTATTTTAACCTCACTATGAAACTCGTCTTTAGTGAGGTGTTCACTCAGGTTTATTTAGTAGAGTTTGTCTAAGAATTACTGGTCAGTTAAATATGTTGAGACATTGTGCACTGCCAGCAGAGGTCTGAACTTCTTGGATTCTTCACACCTAATGTCCTTAAATCTGTGCTGTTTTTTTCTATTATCTTTCTCTTGTCTACTTGTGATTCTGTTTCAATTATTATATTGTTTGGGGTTGACCTGATTGATTTTATTTTTAATTGCTTGGGGTTAATTGTTTTAGTGGTGGTTTCTCTAATGTTCTCGCATCGTGGTTGGTTTCTGATTTTAAGAAAAGTGTGCTGGACTATTCAGCGCTATTCAGCTTTTGTTTGTTGAATGCATTCTTGTACTTTGCTTTTAGGTTTTGCAATCGGGCTGGCAGCCACAACTGCTGCAAATGAAGGTGAGAGGAGTTTATTTTCTGACTTTAGTCTCTGATTTTCGTATTTGAGTTCTGCTGTTTCTTGTTCCGGGCCATCATTACTGGAACCACATCCTTAAATACCATCCATTCACTACTGTGCCTACCCAACCTCCGTTTGAAAATTTTACAACGAGAAAATCTGACTACCTGAATATCAGCCAGGATTCAATGCTTCTTGCCTCTCTGGACCAAAAGCTAGCTGTCCAAAATGGTCAGATTTCAATATAACAATTACTTGGGCACATAAGGCAGTACTGCAACAGACATCAGCACAGATTCATTGTGTTAGAAACTTCCATGCCAGTTGCACTCTTAATCTTGCTGATAATAGGTGCTGTCTATTGCTAACTCAAGCACAGCATTGCTTTTATCCTGCCACTATTATCTTTCAACCTGAAGGGCTATACCAACAGTGGCGGCACTAAAGAAGAAGCAGCTTACATTTTATAAAGTTGCGACTGAACTACTGTAAACAGTATAAACCAAAGACTCAACAGAATGTTTCTAGAATGAACTGTTTAAAAAGATTATTAGTTTCACGTTCACCCACAGCAAAGAATTTGGAGGTCCAAGTCATTCTAAGAGGGGAATAGTGTAGCACGAACTGAGGCAAGGGCCCATTGTTGTATTTGTACTACCTGCCGTAGCCCACCGGTGCAGCATTTCACAACATTGCCCACCTAGGTGCCACAATGCAGCTGTCCAGTCAATGACCAGGGAAGCTTTGGTAGCATTGCAACAAATGGCAAACATGATATCTCGGGTGGCCATTTAACAACCATCTTGTCCTGCCATGTACAAATATTCACCACCCGCGAAGCTGGGGGGTCATTGTGACATTGTCCACTGATGTGAACTTTTGTCATGGTGCTGCCATTGTTCAAACACCACCCTGACAGGTCCGCCTGCCTGATGGTCCAGAGCAGTAATGATGGGCTGAGGGCTGAATTGAGCCCCCTCCTGACAATGAGACACTGGGCATCCACCAGCATCAGACACCACCAGCCACATGCAGATCCACAGTTCATACCCAAATGCCTCCACCACCACACAACTGAGTTGTTCACCAGCCAGGTGCCTTTGGCCTAGCCTGGCCAAGCTGCATCATCTGCAGATGAGCCTGCCAGCTGCCCTTGAATGCAAGCATCACAAAATCATCCCACTTCCTACTGAGTCAGACATAGCGATTGCTGTCTTCTTCCCATCATGCACCATGGTCTGTGACTACGAGTCTTCTGCACTAAAGGTCTGAACTGTATTCGAACTGTCTATGATTAATTCTGTCCATCTACCTCTGCCAGAGAACTCTGTCGCCCCAACAGAGACCTTCAACATACTGTGAGTAAATAGTACTTTACTCAAGGAATGTGTATGTAAATGGAGTAGACATCAACAGACAGCAACACACAATGTTAAAATGTCAATATCACATGGAAAACAACAAATCTGACAGCATTGGTCATACAAGGTTTGAAATCATTTATTACAGCAAATGGATTTCAATCACTGTGTGACAGCCTTCAGTGCTAAAAATGTGCGACATATAAAATCAGACATGAAGATCATATTATAAAATACAGGCATATGTCACCTCGAGTAGATTACAATTATGATGTATAGTACATACCAAATATTAAAGTCTTGAAGACTCATGTAATAAAAGCACATATTACAACTTCAACATGGTTCAATGTGGAAGAACATTGTAGCTAACAAACAAATTGTGAACTGAGCTTGCACCTAAGGATCACATGCAGCAAAGCTTGGTACGTGATGTGGACATCACAGTGCCCTCTTCATTCAAATAACACATTACATGAGATATAGTTTATTAAAAAAGGGAACCAAGGAACAGTGAAAACGAATTAAAAATTAAGAACACCATCTTTGCAACATGAGAAATAAGGAATATTAATAATGTAAAAATACATCAATAAGGGAAATTGCACTCAGACATATTAATCAAAAAACCATCAACAGGCATTAACAAAGTTTACATTAGTGTAGTTCAGTCAACCATTGAAGAAATTCAACAAATATTAATTTTGCACACTACCATTTTACATTAATATTCATATTTGTTTTTGCTTCCTCTGCAAATTACAACTTTCAAACCAAACATGTGCAGCAGGTGACTGCAGGATGCTTCATAGAAAGAATACTACAAATATCCATAATTATACATAACAATTCCATCACATAGTTTGATGTTATTAAACACGTACAACAAGATACAAACAAAAATTACTAGAAGGGAAGCTTAACAGATTGAGTGTGATTATAACACACGTACTCATATCATGAGTAATCGTGTGGCACTATAAAAGGGCTTGATTCAAGATGTTAATTGTCCTTTTGACTGATTGGTGGATGTCTCATTTTTGTCAATGCAGTCATATATAATTCAAACTATTCCCAAAAATGGGGGCTCTTCGTTGCTGTCTGCTTATTAAGCAAGATGTAACTGGGAGATTTTTGATTACAGAACATCCCAGTCTCCTCCAGGAGATCGAGATATCTGCCCTTTTCTCCTCTATGCAACAATTTAAGTTGCAAGGTAAGATCTGGAGGAGTATGACCCGCATTAACCGAGTGTGCTGCAAAACTGGACTTGTCAGCTATAGCTCTCCTATCTAATGCCACATACTCACAAAATCTCACTTCCAGCCTCCTCCCTGTCTGTTCCATATAAAAAGTATTGCACTCAGAACGTTGTAACTTATATACATCCGATTTGTGAAGAAAATTAAATTGATATATGTTACTGGTTAGTATTTTTGGGAATACTTCGAATGCTATCTGACTCCTTTGAGAAAAATGACACATCCACCAGTCAATCAATAGGATGATTAACAACTTAAAGTGAGCCCTTACATAGTACCACATGATTACTCACAATATTAGTATACATGTTATAATCAATCTGTTAAGCTTCTCCTCTAATAATATTTATTTGTATCTTGTTCTACATGTCTCACAAGATCAAACTATACAATGAGTGTCTTATGTATAATTATGGACATTTCTGATATTTTTTTCTATGAAACATGCTGAAGTCACTCACTGGTTTGGAAGTTGCCATTTACAGGTGAAGCAAAAACAAAAATGGATGATGATGATGATGATGATGATGATGATGATGAGGTCCCATACTCCGAGGAGCGTAGGGAACGATGCGGGAGACCCACACCGCCGACCAGGCAAGATTGTCCCATTTACAGGTGAAGCAAAAACAGAAATGGATATTAATGTGAAATGGTGCTGCGCAAACTTATTAATTGTTGGATTTCTTCATTTATTAACTGAACTGAAGTCATTAACTTTGTTAATGCCTGTTGATGATTCTATGAATGGTACATCAAAAGGTGCAATTTCTCTTCTTGCTGTATTTTTACATTATTAATATTCCTTATTTCTCATGTTACAAAGATGGTGTTCCTAATTTTTAATTCATTTTTACTGTTTCTTTGTATAAAATCTTCGTCCCCTTTTTTAATAAACTATATCCTTGTGTTATTTGAATAAAGAGGGCACAGTGATGACTAAGTCATGTACTGAGTTTTGCTGCATATGATTGTAAGGTGCAAGCTCAGTTCACAATTTGTTTGTTAGCTACCATGTTCTTCTGCATTGAACCATGTTGAAGTTGTAATATGTGCTTTTCTTACACAAGTAAGACCTTAATATCTGGAATGTACTAGACATCATAATTGTAATCTGCACTATGTGACTTATGCTTATGTTTTAATAATATGGGCTTCATGTCCGATTTTATGTCTTACACTTTTTTAATACTGAAGATGTTCACAAAGTGACTGTAATCAGTTTGCTGTAATAAATGATTTCAAACCTCTTACCATCCCTGCTTCCAATTCTTTTGTTTAAAATACTAATATTACAGTCACTGAGCACATGGTTCCCCATGGAATCTCACATCAAGAATATTAAATGGTGTTCCTGTCCTTGACAGGTTTAACTCTGTTATCTATTGGAAGATGGATACTAATACCATATTCCTTAGCACAAAAGCACAGTCAGCTGTGTGACTACCTGTTATTGCATACAGTACTACGATCACATGTTGCCATAGTAGTAACCATCCTGCCCAATTACGACTGAGCCACAATATCCCTTGAATTCATGTATCAACATTCAAGTATTACCAAGTGTTCAATATTGTATATTAACCCTCAAGTGGGCGTGCCGATTTTTGTAACATGAGCGGGCGTGCAGTGTACTTTTTACACATGTAAGGACTAGCTATCTGTATGTTACCATAAAGATGTCCGAGCAAAATCAAAGTTTAATCTTAGTTTAAATATACAAAGATAAAATAAACTGATAATATATTGAGCTCAATCACTGTTTATTTAAATAATAATAAAATAAACTTTCAGTATATTACTCTGTTACTGCATACAAATATTACCACCTCACAGTAATGACCCACCTGAAGTATTAAACAGTGCAGTTACATCAGATTCCAGCCAACCATTTATTTGATTTATAATTATGTCATAAGTAACTTCCTCACTGTGGCATTGTGCCGATAGCTCGAAATCTGGGGCAGTTCCTTGCATGGATCATAAATTTTTTCTCACCTAGCTTACTGTTTATTTTATATTAGTGCTGCTCAGTTGGTCATATGACAACAACTTATCATTGTGTTAGCTGAAGCAATAATGAAGGAATAGGTACTGGCGCATAATTGTAAAACAGCAATGGAATGGTACAAGACAGCACTATTTGTGGTTGGCACACTTTATATATAGGTGCGCCTGATTGAGGGTTAAAAAGGGTTTTCATTGACTTGAAAATAATACACCTTTTTCTTTCAATATTGATCTTAGTTCCAGTTTTCTCCCCAAATACAGCTAATATTAAAATCAAAGTGCCTCATATTGTATTTTTAGCCCAAAAATTGCAAAATATATTACTCCAGTTGGTTCTAATATCCATAAATATGAAAGAGTGAGGAAGAAAATAACTACTTTACAAATAGTACTTAGGGGCTCCAATGAAGTCACACTGATGTTGCTGATATGTAGGTACTATTTTTCTGTTTCTCATTGTCTCTGTTTCAGAGTTCTATACTTGGGGTTCATGCAATTTGTTTAATCAGCATTTGAAATATCAATGAAACTGTAGAAAACATTCAGTCTTCTGCTGCCATCTACTACTCTTTGTTGGGCTTTCTAAGTGACTATAATTTATTATGCCACCCCTAATTTTCATGCATATCACTACTTGCAAAATGTTTGGGCAAAACTTTTTACATATACATGACTTACCTTGGGGCACAAAAGGCAATGTGGTACCAGTTGTCGGTAAAAGAAGTTAAAATGTAAATATAACCACATTCTCGAACCCACTTCCATGGCCGAGTTCGCTAATGCATGCTTGTATGGTGGTGCTTGACCTGGGGGTAAGTTGGTTTGAATCCTGGTAGTGGAGAAAATTTTCACTGCCAGTATTTAGCTGGCAAGCAGAGGAGAGGTGGTGGAGTAATATTCCTCATCACCAGACTTTTTGCAAATGTTGTGGTTAAAATACCAAACCTCTCCGCAGTGTCTGATGAAGTGAGGGCGCGTGACACTTTTGATAGTGAACCACCAGTCGGATGGGGATGTTAAGCTGGTTCTATTCAACATTTGTGAGGTGTATGCTATGTGCTGGCACCGGCACATAAAAATCTGCCAAGGACAGTACTTCTACTTATGGCATGTAACGGTTAGAAAAATGCACCAATGATGACAGATATCAATCGAAATCAGTTTGCAACAAGATAAATAAATTATATTTCCGTGACTGGTTTCTACATTCCAGAGAATTTTTTGCTATGCAATTATTTGCTCTGCTTCAAATCAGGAGACATTTTATGCAGGTCTAGAATGTTACTATTTTACTCCTACATGCATAACAAAGCTTACTCATACCACAGGATTATTGAAGTGGCACTTTTCCCTATTTGCAGTTCTATCTTTTGCTCTTGCCAACAATAGAAACAAGCAGAATTAAATCTACACATAACACTATACAAATGGAGGCACCTGAATCATGTGCTAATTTTTTCTCAACAATCTCTGCCATGAAACTTCATTTGAAAAAAAAAAAACGTTCCTCCAACCTTTCAACTGAGTTACCCAGCTAGTTATAGGGGTCTCTACAGTTTAACACAGATTCCAATCCATGGAGCAACTCAGAATTTTTCACAGTAACAAACACTGTCAGTATCTGATAAATGAGAGATAAATGAATCGAACTGCAGAGCTTTCTATTTCAGCCAATGAATCAGTGTCAATAAAAGTCTAAAATAGTGAATTGCACATTAAATCATGTTAATATGTCCAAGAATTAACCTAAAACTGACACTAATGAAATGAGACTGCCTTTTATGACCCATACTGACTCGCAGTGCTACTGGATATTGAGGAAGAATGGACGCTGAAGTTACATCTGGCCACTCACATTTAACATTTAGGTTTTCTGTGTTTTCCTGATTAAGGCAATTGGTAGGACAGTTCCTTTGAAAAGGATGTTACCAATTTTCTTCCCAGGGCCTAACCTGATCTAAGAATGCACTCTGTGTTTAGTGACCTCATCCTCAATGGAACATTAAACCCTAATAAACCTACATTCATTCCTTACTGACTCTCGCATAAATGCACTCAAAAGTGTATGTCACATACTTCTATATTACATCTAACCATATTTAAGACTTCATCAATCACATGGACACATGACTGATTTTTCTTTCCGTTAATTAAGGCATAATGCTTAACCCATGTTTGTAGTACTAACTGGTAGCCTGGTGCGACAAATCTACTTAGTTCTTTGCAACTGATTCCTTTACAATGATTGCATAATCAAGCATTTCATCTCTACATCGAGATTAGATTCAAAATGTTCAGCTTCAAGGCATAACCCCCCCCCCCATTTTATGCCTGTGTTACTGAAGCACATCTGCAATTAGTATTACAACAACTACAGCTGGTACTATTGTTACTCTGACTGCCCTTCCATGAAGCAGTGAATGCAACAAAATTTGTTAGTGTGTTTCAACATTATTGTGTCCCTTCTAGTACTTCTGATAGGCATACTTGGCGCTGCTTTAACATCAAATGTCAAATGATTTGAACAAGCAGTTTGCAGTACAACATTTCAATAGATATGTTCCTTTTTTATGTATAACCAGACAGATATGTGATTAGGACGAGGTTTTATTAAGAGGCCGAACATTGCATCTCGACTCAAATGGTAACTGTCAAGCCACTACAATCTGAATGAAACAACTTTACATGCCCTATGTCAAAGACTTTGTAATCACCATTCTAGTGCTCTTAATATATCAATTACACAAATCTGTAACAATATTTTATAAGATGAGTATTCCTGAAACATAAGCCTTTATCTTCATTACATGTTTCTTAATGTAATTATTTTGAACTAGTTTTTAATGACAAGAAATGAAAAGCACCAAGCTCTCATACATGTTTAAAAAGAAGAAAGAAATGAATAATACTACAGCAACCCCCAACAATAACATAAATTATTGATTTTATTGTTGGAAGCTAACAATCATTGTTTGAGTTTAACTGGCAGAAGGAAAATTTAATGTCGGACATAACTGGCTAGATGGAAAATGGATTTTAGTTGTCAAACCATATACAGAACTAATCAAGTCACCTAACTATTCATCTTGCCACATGTCTATGCAATAATACAGGTATATCATCAAATAAAACCATGTGATACTAAAGGCATATCATCAGCTACAAACAACTGTAATCTTGAATGTGGCCTGCTAAGAAAATATACATATACAGGATGAGCAGAAAAGAACTTTACATTTTCAGAAATTCATACAAATTAAACAGCACAACTTATTCACTTCAAGCATTAACATTTTAATATAGTCTCTCTGGAATATTTTACTTTTTATTACTTGTGTTTTTTCCCTACATATAGGCACAATTCTTTTGTTGCAGGCTGCACCCATCAGACAGTGCTACTGTAGAAAATTTCAACTACATGACAACAGAAGAGCTAGTGTGCTATTCATTTAACAAAAAGGTAGTCTGTAACTGCTATTTAACAAGCATTTTGCACACACTTTCATCAGGAATCGCCCAGATCTCCAATTATACGTGGTACAATGAGGCACTTAAAGTAGTAAAGGAGTTTTGCTATTTGGGGAGCAAAATAACTGATGATGGTCGAAGTAGAGGGGATATAAAATGTAGGCTGGCAATGGCAAGGAAAGCGTTTCTGAAGAAGAGAAATTTGTTAACATCCAGTACTGATTTAAGTGTCAGGAAGTCATTTCTGAAAGTATTTGTATGGAGTGTAGCCATGTATGGAAGTGAAACATGGACGATAAATAGTCTGGACAAGAAGAGAATAGAAGCTTTCGAAATGTGGTGCTACAGAAGAATGCTGAAGATTAGATGGGTAGATCACATAACTAATGAGGAAGTATTGAATAGGATTGGGGAGAACAGAAGTTTGTGGCACAACTTGACCAGAAGAAGGGATCGGTTGGTAGGACATGTTCTGAGGCATCAAGGGATCACCAATTTAGTATTGGAGGGCAGCGTGGAGGGTAAAAATCGTAGAGGGAGACCAAGAGATGAATACACTAAGCAGATTCAGAAGGATGTAGGTTGCAGTAGGTACTGGGAGATGAAAAAGCTTGCACAGGATAGAGTAGCATGGAGAGCTGCATCAAACCAGTCTCAGGAATGAAGACCACAACAACAATAAACTGTTTGCAGGAAAAGGTTGCATTTGTGAAGGCTAAAGTCACATTTCACCTCCTGTGTGAGAGAAAAATGTTTATCGCATCTGACCAGCATTCCTGCAAAGGCCACACAAATGAAAATGTGATGCAAGTCACATGGTTCAGATCGTGCAAGCAATCTCTTCCAAAATTCTGCATGAATGTCTGGGCTTAAAACTGTACAGATTGCAGATAGTCTATGCATTCATTCCAGTAGATTAGCCTGGATGATCTGACTTCTGAACCAAGATGTTGGCAAGAATGGACAATGGCAACAATAACTAAAAAAGGTCTATTTTCAGTGAAAAAGCAACATCTCACGCTGATGGTAAAGTTAACTGGTGAAATGTTCATTTTTTGGGAACACAAGACCCCCGTTTCTCCACTGAAAATGAAAGAGGTCAAAATATTCTGTGCAATGTCAGTGGATAAGATTTACAACCCCTCCTTTTTTAAGGAGAAAACTGTCACAGACAATTGCTACTTTGATATGCTTTTTTTTTTTTTTTTTTTTTTTTTTGCAGCTTCTGCCTAAATTGCAAGAAGACTTCCAAAACTCCATCTTGCAACAAGATGGCGCCCCCTTCACTCTTTCACTCGGCTGTGGATGATGGCTTGGCTATGCAGGTCCTGATGACGATGTATGGTGTAGATGTCTACCATGATCGCAAGATGTAACCTCTTGTGACTTTTTTTCTGGGGTTATGTGAAAGACGAAGTATTTGTCCTATCCCTCACAATACCTGCCACAGTTAAACATGTGAATTGCTGCTGCAGTAGAGTCTGTCACCATCAACATATTGTACAAGTTTTTGGAAGAGTCTGTATACCTTCTTGATGTTTGTCGTATGACTCGAGGAGCAGATATCGAGTTCCTGTGATCTGCAAAAATAATCTCTTGACAGGATAAGGTTTAAAGTGAATAAGCTGAACCATTTCATTTGTATGAATTTCTGAAAATGTAATTTTTTGAGTTTGCTATATACCACATTTACCAAATTATAAGACGAGGTTTTCTTTCCCAAATTTGTCATTCAAAAACTTGGGGTCATCTTACATTCACAGATTAAACTATTGCTGCTGAGGTCAATGTTCTTACATTGCTAACAGATTAATATAGATGTCATCTTACATTTACAAATGATGCTTTGGCTACTAAGGTTTCACACAAATTTATTTTGAAGAACTCCAAACAAAGAGTACAGCATAGTAGTGAATTCGTTCGAATAGCTCAAGATTTCCCGAGATGCTGAAGCACTCGATGTGGTATCGACCTCACTCAACCAGTCGTGTGACAATTGGCTCATGGCTTTAGTGCAAGTGATAAGCGAGAAACTATGAACTAGCTGCTACAACTACCTAATGTTCTGTTTAAAAATTGACAGTTTTGTGGAACACAGGAGGAAATAGGATTAAATTCTATAAACTTAAAAAAAATTGTTGTATTTGAACAGGTTTGCAATAAAAGTTCTCATAAATGTATGGATACTGTATACATACACGTATGCCGCTTTTTAAGTAAAGGTAACATCCAAAGGCGAAAATATTTTCCTTTAAAAATCATTATTTGATTCTGAACCCAAGTCAATATTTCATTTGGTTATGAGACATTTAATGATTTCCCAAGTGAGTTGCAAATGAGAAATTAGGTTGCTGTTGACATATTAGAATACCAGAGGAAAAACATCATCACCAGCTTGTTACCCGGCTTTAGAACAAGCTGGTGAAATTCAGAAGAAACAAGAAAGAAAATTATCTGTAATTAAATGTCTAAAAAACTAAATAAATCACAGTAAACTGACTACAATTATCATCATAAGAATAAATTACAGTGGCACGATTGTTGTGAAAATGGTACCAACAGATGTCCCTAGATCGCAGGATGACCAAAAGTGCGAGAAATGGACTGAATCATGATTGCAATCTTTTACTTATGTTTTAGTTGCTGTTGTTGCATATGACATGCATACTAGAAGATATTTCCATCCGTGTTTCACTATTGCTCAAGCACAGCAGCACAGAAGGGTTGGAGGGTGAGTAATGACACTGTCTTGGCTGAGAACTATAATGAGTGTGGGGAGGTCAGTGGCAAGCAGGCAACAATATTCTAGACTGGGGCAAGTGGCGTACTTATGAATTTTGTTTAGAAATGTTTTCTATGCTCACCGTGAGGTATGAAGGGAACGATAGGGGGTGTGTCAGCTGCTGGTTCTGCACAATCAAAGAGGGAGAAGTGGGCAGACAATTTGTTTGGAAGCAAGAGAAATTGTAACATTCTCACATCAGTACAGATGAGACATCTCCTATGTATTTAAACATGTCTTTGTTCTCAGGTCCCACTATAACCACAACCTCAGAAATCACAACATATTCTGAGAAAGTAGCCAAATATTTGTGACAACGAAGATATTAGTTTCACAACTGTCCTATTAAAATGATGATGACCAAAAATAGTGACACCACAGATGACAGTAAACAAAAAGACAGTGACAACAAAAATTAATGTAAATGATTTATTTTTGTTTAATTTATTTCTCCTTGTATTATCAAAATGTTGACAGTGAATAAATGGTGTAAGTCTAGAACAGATGTATTGTTAACTTTTCAGGCAGATCTCATACATGCATGAAAGTTTATAATTTTGATTAGTCAGCATACACTAAAAAATAAGTATTTTTTCTCACAGAGCCTCTAAAAAATTGGGCGGGTCATCTTAACTTCAGGTCTGTTTTATGCTTGGATAAATACCGTACATGCAGCCTTTTTTCCCCCTTAATATCATCATCCTATCGATATTAGTGTTTCTAAAGGCAAACAAGCTAAAAACAAAATACCCTAATTTACAGTCACACAGAATAAGAACAAAGTGTGCACACTTTGTAAGTAAGAGAAGAAAATTTTGTTGCAGTGTAGTTTTCAGGTCCACGACAACAGATGACATGATTTTGAGACCACTTCAATAGTCATAAAAAGGAAATGATGTGGTAAATTTCTATTTTAGTATCAAATGAATTTCAACTGGAGCACCAAATGTCTTCCTGATATGGGCGGCACAACAGTAACTTGAATTATTGATCTAGCTGTCATGATTTAGTAACAATTCTTCATGGGTATAACTTCTGAATATCAGTAAAATGAGTCAACATTCATGTCTTGTAGACACTGTTAAAATAACTATATTCTCCAGCCTTATTATATGCCAAACATAGGACATGCATAGCTTTAGTGATATCTGCTAGAGTCCTATCTTTCAATGCTCCACACATCCAAATCAAATCTAATCTATTAGCTCAAAGCAAAATTCTAACAAAAAATACAGAATCCCACCAAATAATATAAAGCAACTTGAGAAATTAAGAACAAAAAATAGCTCTGAACACTACGCGCCTTAACTTCTGAGGTCATCAGTCGCCTAGAACTTATAACTAATTAAACCTAACTACTGTATTTACTCGAATCTAAGCTGCACTTGTTTCCAGTTTTTGTAATCCAAAAAACCGCCTGCGGCTTAGAATCAAGTGCAAAGTAAGCGGAAGTTCTGAAATATGTTGGTAGGTGCCGCCACAACTAACTTCTGCCGTCGAATATATGTAACGCTACACAGGCATGCTATGCAGGCACAAAGATAAATACTGGCGCCAAAACCTCTGCGTCAGTAAATAAATTAAAAAAAAAAAGGTGGAAGACGAGCTTTTTTTCTCCGCCCCGAACTTTGGTCACTGCATTTTCATACATTATCCAATGAAGTAAATACAAATTCCGTATTGTTCATCTTCGAATGTAGCAGCTACTCAATGTACTACGAAAATCCGACTGGCAGGACTGTTTGCGATGTTTGTCAATATGGCCAATTCTACGTTGTGAATTTTTTCCTACCTGTAAGAAGAGATGGTTGCTAATGGGAACTTTTATGAATTGTGACTCTCATGCAGTATTCTCTTCAGTGTAAGAATAATACGAATATAAACATTTTGCAATGTATTCTTTCGTGTTTGCTGCTATCTCATTTAAATCCTGCCTGCCTAGTAAACTACGAAACTAGAGTGTGACACCAGCAAACGCGGGAGTATACACATATCATGTCATGTTTATATTCATATTATTCTTATGCCTAATAGTGATACAGTCAGAAATTAAGCATGGCAATTGACTAGATTTTTACATCTAAGATGACTCTAATTTCTGTGCAGAAAGTAATGTACTAAAGAGGCGTCTGCAAAGATTTTCAAACGGAGACAAATTTTTGTTGAACTCTCATTCAGAACGTCTTCTACCATACGCAGTTTATTATTTGGTTCTTGCTGATCATTATCAAAGAAAGCAGCAGTGTAAATAACAACAAATAGCAGTCTCTTGCCATTGTTTCACAACTGAGACAATTCCTCCCTTTTTTTTTTTTTATTGTAAGCGGTGGTAGCGTGCACAAAAGCAAACCATGCAGCGAGCGGCGACAAGTTGTAAACACTCATCATCAGAATGCGATAAACAATGCATGACACAGTACAGTAATGCATTTTCAGATAGAGTGACTTAAACACCTATAATAAAAAGAACGGCACTTATCACATCAAAGAAAAATAAGCAATCAATTCAAACCAGACGAAGCACGTGAAAAACGAAGGGTACCCGTATAAATACGGACGGAGCGCCTGACGCATAGCAATGGCTACCTGATAAAGTTTAGCTGCTAAGCTTGCGGCTCGAACCAAACTACTGTAGCTGTATCGTCATTCATTCGACCTAAATTGTGTCTCATATTACAATGGACCAATTTTGTTTTGATTTGGAGGTGTGGCCTAAAACTTTTCTCTCCCTTTGAATTTTGAGTCTCAAATTTCAGGTGCGGCTTAAATTCGGGAATTTTTTTTTTCCTTTATTTCGAGCCTCATTTTTCAGGTGCAGCTTAGATTCGAGTGTGGCTTAGATTCGAGTAAATACGGTAACCTAAGGACATCACACACATCCATGCCCTAGGCAGGATTCGAACCTGCGACCGTAGCAGTCGCTCAGCTCCAGACTGCAGCGCCTAGAACCGCACGGCCACTCCGGCCGGCAATTAAGAACACTAAAGTGCTGTTTTGTGAATACTTGTGATCACAGTTTGTGTTCTTATTACCATAACAGCTTTAGTCAAAATCAAGTGGCAATAACAGCCAGCTTGAATAGTTCACTTTTGTGGCCACATTAAACATATTTTAGTAGCACCAAACATGTCAGAATAGTTCTCACTATCTATAGCATAAAGCTATTTTTTAATAAAATTTCATTACAACAAATGATTAGTAATTTAGAAAATATTCAAAATAAAGAAAATGAAAAATATGGTTATGAACATAAACTGAAAGAAAATTACTATCTAACAACAATAAAAATAAAGCGCCTAATCATACACCACCCTCCATGGTTAGACTTTGTAGTTAATAACAACTGCTACCATTCATGAGGGTATCTGGAGATACGAACCACTCAGATGTCTACCTTGTCCTCCTGGATACATGCAGCGGAAGATCCTTCCCAGCTCTTCGGCTTGTATTCTACCAGCCGGTGTCAATTCACCACCCCATTTTAGAATTAGGACAAGGGATGGCTCTTTGGGCACATCTGTGGAAAAAGAACCCAAAATGAAACTCACTCAACAGCAGCAACAAACAAAATGAAAAGTAATATCTATCCACAATAACATGCCAAGCCATAACTTGGAAATCAAGGGATTGCACTGTCTTCAACAAGTGTTACCACCCTAATAATACTGACTTTAATCTCAACTGCAATGAAATTTGATATGTATTTGCATTTCATCACATTGAAAAGTTGTAGTTAGTTCTGGGTGGTATTTATGTAAGGAGTGCATTAGAATATGTTGAGTAGTTTCAGTTCATATCTAAAAACTAATTGTGACAATGTATGCTCCAATATAGTGACACAATTCGCTCACAGCTGATTCCTTGGTGTAATAAACTCAGCATGTCTGCATGCAGGTTTTTGCAAGTGCAGCTACCATTCTCCGAACTATAAAACCAGCTACTTGCCAGCAGACAGCATAAGGCTGAACATGTATTTTATTGCAACACTTTTGTTGGGCATGGAAACAATGATGTAGTCCAACTGCCATTTAAATAATAGTGAAAATTCGTAATTTCCATTCATTCTACATAGTAATCTGGTATGTAATTCCCGATCATAGGTATACACTGGTGAGAAAATGAAAGATGTAGAAAACTAACAGAGTGAAGAAAGCAATAATCTCTGTGAAGAAATGCTGAGACAGGAGAAAACAACATAAATTAAGGCCAGATGGGTGGCGAGAACCAAGACCATGTTGTAGCACCAGTTCCCACAAGCATGGTTGTGAGAAACTGGTATCTGGGGGAAGAACACAGATGGCACACATGGTGAAACAGGCACTGAAGTCATTACTGTCAGGTTGTAATGCATGCATGCTCTGTAATAGGATATTGTGTGTTGCTAGTACATACCGTCTGCCTATGCCCATTCATCTTAACTGTAGCTTAGTGGTAGTCATGCTGATGTAAAAGCCAAAACAGTGTTTACATAAAAGATTGTAGATAATGTGTCGTTTCACAGGTTGCTCCCCTTTGATAGTATATACTTTGCCAGTTACACAGCTGGTATAGGTGGTGGTAGGAGGGTGCATGGGGCAAGTCTTGCAGTGGGGATGGTTGCAGGAGTAGGAGCCATAGGGTGGGGAGATGGGTGCAGAAGGGGCATAAGGTCTGGTAAGGATATTGAAGAGATTGGGATGTTGCAAAAAGCTATTCTACGTGTGGTCGGCAAAATATCTCGGATGTGACAGACCTGATTTCAGGGCGTGATTTTAGGAAGTCATGGCCTTGTCAAAGTAGCTGATTAATACATTCAAGTGACAAGTGGTGTACTCATAAGCTGTTTTTTTTCTTTTTTTTTTTTTTTGAGGGATCAGCAGTAGTAGGATTGGATGTGATGGCCCAGGAAATCTGCTTTTGAACTAGGCTGGTG
The DNA here is from genome assembly GCF_023864345.2 of Schistocerca serialis cubense. Classification (NCBI taxonomy): domain Eukaryota; kingdom Metazoa; phylum Arthropoda; class Insecta; order Orthoptera; family Acrididae; genus Schistocerca; species Schistocerca serialis. Next base: position 836,101,813 of record NC_064640.1, read on the forward strand.
GGACAATTACAGCCAGTGAAGACTGAGGTGAGGATGGTGGTGTACTGCTGCAAAGAGTCTGCATCTGAATAAATGCATTGCATTTGCCTTGAATGCCAAGGCCGTATGGCAGGGAATGTTTGATACGGAAAGGATGGCAGCCGACAAAATATAATTGTTGCTGTTTGTTAGTTGGTTTATTTTGGGCAGAAGTGTGTAGCTGGCCTTTGGTGAGAATGAGATAAACATCAAGGAAAGCAGCATGGGATTCAGCATAGGAACATGTGAAATTTAATTGGGAGAATATATTTAGAGATTCCAGGATTTTTAACAGATCAGCCTCACTATGAGTACTGCTGATCCCTCCAAAAAACAGCTTAAGAGTACACCACTTGTCTCTTGAATTTATTAATCTGCTACTTCAGCAAGGCCATGACTTCCTAAAATCATGCCATGAAATGAGGTCCATTCTGTCTGAGATTTTGCCCACCATTCCTGTAATAGCTCTTCATCAACGTCCCAATCTTTGCAATATCTTTATCAGACCTTATGCTCCTTCTGAATACATCTCCCTACCCTATGGCTCCTGTTCTTGTTGCCATCCCCACTGCACGACTTGCCCTATGCACCCTTCTACCACCACCTACACCAGCCCTATAACTGGCAAAATATATATCATCAAAGGGATAACAATCTTTGAAACGACACATCGTATACCAGTTGTTACGGAAAACACTGTTCGGTCTTTTACATCGGCATGACTACAACCAAGTTATCAGTTAAGATGAGTGGGCACAAGCAGAGGGTGTATACTACCAACACACAATATCTTGTTGCAGAGCATGCACAACAACCTGACAGTTGTGATCTTGGTGCCTGTTTCACCACACATGCCATCTGGATTCTTCCCCCAGACACTAGTTTGTCAGAACTCTGTAGGTGTGAACCAGTAATACAACATGTCCTCAATTCTCCCAACTATATGGCCTTAATTTACGTCCATTTCTTCGGTCTCAACATTTCTGCACAGAAAATATTCCTTTCTTCACTCCATTAGTTTTCTACAGCTTTCATTTTCTGGCCTGTCTATTTCTGGCCATTATCTTCCCACTTCTACCACATGCAATGCACTTAGCTTTTTGCTCTTATTAACTCATGTATTTTGTTTTAGAAGTAATCAATGTCTTCCATATTAAGCACTCAGAATTTCAAATCCCATCAGGTGCAGTCCCCAAAAATCAGTGTTTCCTTCTCATCGAGTCCAGTAATTATCACCTCTCTGAGGTGACAAGTGTCACAGGATAGCAAGATGCACAAATACAGCAGTAATATTGCTCAGCCAAGGTATAAAATGGCAATGAATTGGCATATCTGTCATCTGTACTCAGGTGATTCATGTGAAAAGAACTCTGATGTGATTATGGGCACACAACGTGAATCAACAGACTTTGGGAGTGGTCCCATAGTTGGGGCTAGATGCACAGGACATTCCATTTTGGAAATTGTTAGGAAATTCAATATTCCTATATCCACATTGTCTTGTGTGTGGCACAAATACCAAATTTCAGGCATTACCCCTCACAACAGGCAAAACAGTGGCTGACAGCATTCACTTAATGACCAACAGCACCAGCATTTGCATACAGTTGGCAGTGCCAACAGGTAAGTGACACTGTGTGAAATAACTGCAGAAATCAATGTGGGATGTACTACGAATGTATCCATTAGGACAGTGCGGAAAAATTTGGCATTAATGGACTACGGCAGCATATGACTAAACCAAGTGCCTTGGCTAACAGAACGACATAGTCTCCAGCACCTCTCCTGGGCTCGTGACCATATTGTTGGACCCTCTCCTGGGCTCGTGACCATATTGTTGGACCCTAGACAACTGCTAAGTTGTCGACTGATGAGATGAGGCCCACTTTCAGTTGGTAAACGCTGATGGTAAGGTTCCAGTGTGGTGCAGACCCCATGAAGCTGTGGATCCAGGTTGTCAACAAGGCATTATGTAAGCTGGTGGTGGCTCCATAATGGTGTACACTGTGTTCACCTGGATCACTGACTTGAAATTGTTATATTCAGCTTCTTGGAGACTATTTTCAGCCTTTAATGAACCTTATGTTTCCAAACAATGATGGAATTTTTATGGATGACAACTGGACCACAATTGTTCATGATTAGTTTGAAGAACATTCTGGGCAATTCGAGCAAATGATTTGGCCACTCAAATCGCCCGACATGAATTCCACTGAACATTTATGGGACATGATCAAGAGGTCAGTTCATAGTTGGTTAGTTGTATGATTAAAGGGACCAAACTACAAGGTCATCAGTCCCTTTTTCCTCAAACAAACAGATCTACACGAGTCTAGAACAGAGACAGCCTACCGCACAAAACACAGGAGAAGAAAATTCTAAGGTCTACAAAAGGTCAATGAAGGTGAGATAAGGGACAAAAAGAAGAAAGTGAGATAGAGGAAGACAGGCAGGCAAGGTGTCCCATCTAGGGAGCAGCAAGAAATCCCTACAAGCAGAGTGCAATGAGGGAACATACATAGCATAGCGTAGTATCACCTCCCCTTTCCCCCTCCCTTAACAGAGTTCCACCACTCAGGGACTGCCTTGGAAAGACCAATAGAATGAACAGGGCAAGAGCAGCACAGTGAGATGAAAGATGTACAAGTCTATCAGACCACATTCCAGATACCTAGACCTTGATGGCGTAATACTAACTGAAGGTCTGTTTTGGGAATACCAATCTCAAGATACGGTTTACTGGTAGACAGTTTGGCCAGGCTATCAGCAAGTTCATACCCCGGGATCCCGACATAGTCCGGGGTCCAAATGAACATCATTGAGTGTCCACACTGTTCAGGGGCATACAGGTATTTCTGAATAGCAATGACCAAGGGATGACGAGAGTAACACTGCTCAAGGAGTCGCTGCAGATGAGAAAGGGCCCGCCTGTGCAAGAACGGATATGCTCAAGAGCACAAGAGATGGCTACCAACACTGCAGTTAAAACACTACAGCCATCCAGCAAGGAGTCAAGTTCAGTATGTCCTGCATGAGTATAAGCAAAGTGTACATGACCAGCAACCATCGAGCCATCAGAATAGTCTGCTTCTCAACCTGGGATGTGACAAGGATGGCAAGGATGGAAAAAAATTGGTGACGGAGGGCTGCAAACAAGGATAGCATAATTGAAAAGCTGTTGTTGGTACCTGAAGTACAATGGAGAGACCCCAGCATGCATGAGTAAGCTTTTCACAGGGCTAGTTTGAAAGGCTCATGTCGCAAGTTGATCCCCGCAGTAGAGTAGATCCAGTATCTGCAGTGCTGAGGGCAATGCCGAACCACATGCCAGACTCCCAGATTCAAGACAGGATCGTATCAGAGCTTTGTAAAGCTGCGGAAGTGTAGTGCAATCTATATCCCAGGTGGAGTTACTCAAGCAGCGAAATGTATTAAAGTGCAGTGAGCACTTTCACATAAGCTGGCAAAGATGGAGAATTCATATCAACTGAAAATCAAACACCAGTTCTAAAAAGCAATAAGTTTCCACCACACTGAGTAGTTGGTTGTCAAGATAAGCTTCTGGTTGTGGATGAACAGTACAATGGCAACAGAGGTGCATGATACAAGTCTTGCCGGCTGAAAACCAAAAGCCATGATGAGGGACCATGACTGCACTTTTCGTATGGCGCCTAGCAGTTGACATTCAGCAACGCCCACACTAGAGGAACCATAGGGGAGGCAAAAGTCGTCAGTATACAAGGAGGGTTAGACTGGAGACCCCACATCTGCTGCTAGAAAGAGAGGGACACTCAGTACTCAGTACAGAGCCTTACAGGGGGAGGGGGGGGGGGGGGGAGGGGGAGGGGGGGTGGTTTACAGTGGGAAGGGAGTGGACCCCAGAGACCCCACTTGTGTAAGGTAGCAAGCATGTGATGTTGCCATGTAGGGTCATTAGCCCCTTGCAGGTTGAAGAAAATGGCAGATTCCAGGTAAACCAGATCATCAGTAGGGGAATGGCCTTGGCAAAAACCACTCTGGGCTGGAGCCACAAGATCCCTAGACTAAAGGAGATCACACAGCCACCAGCTCACCATGCATTCAAAGCAACTTACAGAGAGCATTAGCAAGACTGACTGGGCGATAACTGTTCATCTCTAAAGGGTGCTTACCCAGTTTTAGTACTGGATCAATGATGCTTTCTTGCCATCGCAATGGGAACTTATCCTCGCTCCAGATGCAGTTAAAGATGGCAAGGCTATGACACTGACAGTCCACCGGTAGGTGCTTGAACATTTAGTTGTGGTATGGCCCTGGCACTGTATCAGGGCAGTGCACTAGAACACTGGCAAACTCCCACTCACTGAATGGAACATTACATGACTCCAGGTGGCATGTAGAAAAAGGTAACTGCTTTCGCCCCACCTGCTGTTTTAGAACACAAAATGCAAGTTGATAATTCTCAGACGGTGATGCTTGAGCACGGTGCAAAGCAAAATGTTCGGCAATGGGGTCTAGGCCAGTGTAGACAGTGCCATTCTAGGTAATAGCAGGTACACCTGAAGGTGTCTGGTATCTGTAGGGATGTCTGATCTTAGCCCAAACATGCAAAGGTCTGATGGTTGAAACATAGCGTTCCCAGCAGTCTTGCTTCTGTCTTAGGTGGTGGACACAGGCACAGATCCGCACAAAGGCAATGAGCTGCTCCATTGATGGGTGCTGCTTATGGTGTTGGGAGAGCCCGCCTTCAATCTCTAATGGCCTCTGTGATTTCTGATGAGACCACCAAGGTACTCTATTATATCAGTTTGGGCCAGAAGAACAGGAGATCACTAAATCAGCTACCGAAAGAATGGCTGTACTTGTATTCTGCACTGTCTCATCGATATCTCCAAGAGGCAGGGAGTCAATGTCAACAGCAGAGGAGAAAGCATACCAGTTAGCACTGTTGAGGGCCCATCTGGGGAGGCGTCCAGTGGAGTAATGCTGAGGGAGGGACAGGAAGATCGGGAAATAGTCACTACTACACAGGTCAATGTGGACCCTCCAGTTGATGGATGGGAGAAGACAAGGGCTGCAAATGGAAGGGCCAATGGCCGAGAAAGTTCCATGCACAATACTGAAGTGTGTGGGGGTACCAGTACACAAGACGCAAAGGTCAAGGTGTGCCAGTGAATTTTCAGGGTGTTTACTGTGGCCAGTGATCGCGGTTCCACCCCACAGAGTGTTATGAATGTTGAAATCGTCCAAGATCAGGAAAGGTGGGGGGACTGAGAAATCAGTGCACCCAATGTATTCCGAGACACTTCACCATCGGGAGGGAGTAAACACTGCAGATGGCAATATCCCAAAATGCTCTTAACTGAACAGCTATAGCCTCCAAAGGCGTATTAAGGAACACAATTTCGCTGCATAGAATGTCTAGGTCAGTTCAGCAAAAATTTCAATTTCAAGTATTCAGTTTTTTAGCTCTCATTGAGAAGGTGAAGGAGACAATCCTTTTAGTCAGTGTATCATCATTCTTTCTGAGAATATGGCTGTAAAATTTCCTCTTTTTCCGAGTGCCAGATTTTCTCCAACTTTTGATATAACTCATACTTCTCTCTCATCTGTCAATACAAACCAAACCAAAAAATTTTCCTTAGTACTTTCCTTTCTTCTTTTTTTGTGTCTTTAGTTAAAGATCCATCTCCAATGATTAACATCTCTGATGCATATAATGCTTCAGGTTTGACTACTGTGATGTAATGTTTCAATTTTGTATTATGAGACACAGATTTTTTTTATTGTACCTATTCTGTGTAATTCTACAAGCTTTTTGTAATTTAATGGTTCTCTCTTTGTTTACTTCATAATTTAATCCAAAGCACTGTATGATTTCTCTGATGTATTTAAATTTGGATACTTGAGATCCTTTGCCTAGTTGTAAACACATGGGCTGTCCACCTATGTATCAAGGAGAACCATCCATGTACTGGGATTTTCATAAGAAATTTTCAGTCAACATTTAGCTTGTATTTCATGGATTTTTTCAAGAGAATTAATCACCTCTTATCTGTTGTTTAAGAATATTGCTAGATTGTCTGTTAAAGCTAAAAATTTTATGGATCCCTGTCACATCACTGTTTTCATATCAAGAACTTCAGACATTTCACCTTCAAATTTAATTTAATTTGTGAGATGGTATCAGCTACTGTTTGTTTAATCAACTGTCTTGTGTTTTTATCCACTTTAAACTCTTGTAGTACATTAAACAGTGTACTTGCATCAGCTGGTAGAAATGCTTCTTTGAAGTCTACAAATGAAATAACCATTTGTCTGCTCTTGTGGATCTGAGAGAGCGTCTTCTGATTGAGACTATGTTACACACAGGATCTACATTTCCTAAAAGCTGCTGGATATTCACCAATAAAATGGTCTCTTTGTGCTTCAGGCTTTTTAAGTATGATTTTTGAATGAATTTTGTAAGTAAATGGCAGAAATGAAATCCCTCTGTGATTATTTATATCAGTTTGATCTCCTTTCTTCTGTAATGGGGCATCAAAAGGAAATACGTATGCACATTTTCTTATGAACATTCTACTTGTTCTTCTGGAAGAGGTACACTGGATAAGCGACTATGTATGTGGTTCCAACATGATGGATGCCCAGCTCGCTCTCCCCATTCTAAAACACGAATACTGAATGAAAAAGTTCTCCAAGTGTTGGACAGAACAGAATGCTGCAGTATAATGGCTGTCCAGGTCCCCTTTTTTGACACCTCTGGATTTCTTACTATGGGGAGCTCTGAAAGATGGAGTCTATCATGAAGTCCCAACTATGCCAGAATATACGTGTTGTCAAATCACCACAGCATACAATGGCATGTCATTCAATGTACTTTCATCTGTCTTTGATTGGATTGTTTTGGGGAAGAGACCAAACAGCGAGGTCATCGGTCTCATCAGATTAGGGAAGGACGGGGAAGGAAGTCGGCCGTGCCCTTTCAAAGGAACCATCCCAGCATTTGCCTGGAGCGATTTAGGGAAATCACGGAAAACCTAAATCTGGATGGCCGGACGCGGGATTGAACCGTCGTCCTCCCGAATATCTGTCTTTGAACGGTGACTGGAAATTGGCCTTGTACTCAATAGTAAGTGGTTAGAGTACACACTTAAGTGAAGCATCAAACTAAATTTTGTTATATAAAGTAATTATGTTGTGGGTTACATGTCATCAGCCAATTTGAATAAAATGTTTTTTTTATTTTATATGTATTATGCCTAATTAAAATTTTTAGCAGTATCTACATACACATTTCCCCCCCCCCCCCCCCCCCATAAGAAATTTTTCACATCTAAGAAGCATTCAGGCATCTCCAGTATTAGACAGGTCAGTGCCCCCTCCTTCAAGTTAATACAATAGTATGGCAATATTATGATAAGGATAGATTGCTACTCACCATATGGTGGAGATGTTCAGTCACAAACAGGCACAACAAAAAGACTGCTAGAACAAGTAAGTTTTTGACCAAAAGGCCTCCTCCTGAAGTGGAGAACACACACACACGACCACTGTCTCTTGCTGCCAAGGCTAGACTGGAAGCAATGGCGCATGATGGTAGAAGCAATCTGAGTGGGGGGGGGAGAGAGATAAGGCGGAGGCTGGGGCAGGGAGGGGGGAGCTTAGCAAGGTAGGGGTGGGGGACAGCAAAGTGCAGCTTGTGGGAGCATACAGGGATGAGGTGCAGAGAGGGCAGGGCAGCTAGGTGCAGTCAGGAAGTTAGACAGTAGTGGGGGAAGGAAGGGAGTGGGAAAGGAGAGAAGTAAAAAGTATCTCAGTACATTGATAGATTAGAAGGCTGTGTAGAGTTGGAGTGGGAACATGGAAGGGAATAGGTGGGTGGGGGACAGTGGCTAATGAAGGTTGAGGCCAGGGGGTTTACAGGAATGTAGGATATGTTGCAATATATTCTACATTCTGATAACCTCCCCTGACCTCAACCTTCATTAGCCACTGTCCGCCACCCACCTATCCCCTTCCTTGTTCCCACTTGAGCATTAGACAGTCTTCCATTCCACCTTTCCTGTCACTGAAGGCTCCTTCTCCCCCCCCCCCCCTCCCCAGTTGCTTGCAGTCTGGGCTTGATGGCCAGAGGCAGTTTTTTCCCCTTTTGTGTGTGTGTGTGTGTGTGTGTGTGTGTGTGTGTGTGTGTGTGTGTGTGTGTGTGTGTCAGAAGAAGGCCGTTTGGTTGAAAGCTTACTTGTACTAGCAGCCTTTCTGTTGTGCCTGTCTGCAACTCAACATTTCCACTATATGGTGAGTAGCAACCCATCGTTTCTATCATACTGTCATTATTCCATCCTGGATTTTCTATTGTTTGAACACAAAAGGTACCTCACTGTGTCATGAAAAGGGTTGTTTATCATTATAATTTACGAGCAACTGACATTTTTGTTTCAGCTTTTATAAGTAAGCAGCAAGGGGGACGACCTAAATGGAAAAGTGTCTGGTGAAATTGTAGTTAATTCCACAAAAACATGGAAATGTACACACATTTTAAATAGATTTCCTAAGTCCCATCTGATGCACAAGACGGCACCAGAAGCCAGCATATGCTGTAATTTCATATCTAAATATCACAATTGACCCAATATCTACATCATATAAGACATGAGGTAGTCTTAGTAGCATAGCCCTGCCTTTCTGCATAAAAAACTGTACTTGTTTCAATATCTTAGTTGACAACAAAGTTCAGAGAATTATCTATACAAAATATTACATGCTCCTCAGCATACTATCTATTGCAGAAATTGTGTTACATTGCAGAAATTGTGTTACATTGCAGAAATTGTGTTACATATTACGTTACTCACCCTGTATATAGGCCTTATGAAAAATCAGTAAATAATTAAACAGTATAAAAAGCTAGCTCAAGTGCTGTCATGTCTTCGTATGAAGCAATAGTGTAACGATTGGAATTCACGATATCCAATGATTTATGGCGCTATATGACGCATTCATTTATTTGGATAGAAGCATATGGGGCCTGAAGATGGCAAAATGAAATGCCGAAACAGGTTGCTTTCAGAATAAAATACTTCAAGTATATGGCTGTTGGTGAATTTTATTGACATTGAAAATCTATCAGAAATCCTCAGATGAGCAAATGGTACAAGCTACACAACACTTGAATTTCACTTGTCATACTGTAAACTTTCAATACTTCTTACAATTACAAAGAAATTTACCATCATCAGAGCTTGAGCCTCGTGGTCTCCCTTTTGGTTGGTATTTCATCTGCACTTTCCGATTAATCCCTGAGAAGTGCCCATACCTGAAGAGAAAACCATACTAATTACCTACACAACCACTACAATAACAAGAATAAATTACTACAGCGATTTATAGAAGGTAATCATTGCACAGTGACAATTGGGAACAATTAATGTAGTCTCTAGCACATATAGTAACTAAAAAAATCATATAATTACATGATCAGTAAAATAAAGTCAATGAAAAATCAATATACATTTTCACAATGACATTTCTTCTTATTCTCAAAGTTTTTTGTGAAGTTGCTCTAGTGGTAGCAATTACAGCCAGAGCCACTTTATTTCGGTGCCCAATGTGACCATCCATATTGCTGCTAAAATTACACTATTCTATACACATTAAATCTGTGTGTATTAGTGTTGTATCTATTTTCAACCAATTCAATCACAGTCAGCAGGATTAGTCACCCTTCAGGGGTATTATGGCATTTCTTTATTGGGATTAGCTTCTCATGCCTCAATTCAGTATGAAGTGCGGTGCATGCAGTGTGGCATTGTGGTAAGCATCACTGGATGGCATGCTAAAAGTCACCAGTTCAAACCAGTGGCAGACTCATGGAGGGGGAGCTAAAGATATCTTGAGCTGCCTTTACTTTTACCGTGATAAAAATAATCAAGACACATGCAAAGTTTAAGGAAGTTTTATTTAAACTGATTGTACACATACACAAGACAATGCCATCTTATGATATAAAAAGTTATAATTGTGGTTCTCTTCCTTAGAATTCTATGCACCTATTGTTCCTCAAATTGGTTAATTACATCGTCAATAGGACAATCAATGTCAGGGTGAGTGTTCAACAGAGCTAAGCCATTAATTCGATCCTCCTCCACTGTCGACCTCAGCCAATTATTTGCATCCTGCAATGATGAAAAACTTCTTTCTACTGTAGCAATAGATGCAGGTAGACAAGCAAATATTTTGTACAGCGTGTGCAAAGTAGGAGAGTCAGCTCTAGGACAAACACACAACACTTGCATAACAAAATCACGGTCATTAAGTGTGTTTATGCTCATTTGCTTGTATTGAAGAATCTCTCCTATTAGTCTCTTTTTAATCACAAAGAGTGATTTTTCTTCAAAAAACATAGGAGAGTAGAACTACTCGATAACTCGATTCAGTCGAGTCGACTGACAAAAGAAATGAACAAATAGTGTGTGGGGGTGATGCAGGTGGCAATATGGGCGGCTCCACAAAGGGGAGGGGGGTGAGGGGGTACCCCCCCCCCCCCCATATGTATCCGCCACTGGTTCAAACCCAACCCCTATGAATAATCTGTTATTTAGTAATAATCATTTCTGATAGGTTCTCAAATACCTTATGTTTGCATATCGTTAAAGCACAGAAGTGCTGCAACAAATAACAAATATGTATGAAAAGGCTACAAACAGAATTGTGGTTTGGGGAGGGGGGGGGGGGCGGGGGCGAGACCGGGGGAAGATAGCCTTGGTGCTTCATTCCTATATGGGCAAGGAACAAGAAGTAAAAAATTTTTGGTTCAGCCAGAACCAGTGGCCATTTGAACATCTGCCATACTGTATTTTAGTAACAGTATATTAAACAAGGCTTGAATGGCGAACAGGAGCTGGCACCCAGGCAAACTGTTCGAATTGACTAATTCCTTCTACAAAATATTTCATTGGGCTGAAATTAATGCTCAGCTAATGGTAGCATTTGCATATGCACTGTTCAAGTTTTACATGCAAAAACAGTCACCCTCGAGTAATACCAGACACGAGCAAGACTGACAGTGCTAATCCAATCCACCGATGTATGAGACCATGTCTAAGACAAATTTTAAACATCTGAAAAATTTTGCTTCACTTGGATTTTATGTCCAAAAAACATGCTTTTCTGAGAGGTTTCTGAAGCATATTCTATTTCTATACTTTAAACTTGCACGAATTGGTTCAAACTTTGCATGAAGACAGATAAATGGATAAAGTCAAAACAAAAATTTTTTATCCAATGATTTTTGTCAAGATACAGTGGTTTTTCATGGAAATTTTTGAAGCATGCCACTTCTATAATTTAAACTTGTATGAATTGGCTCAAACTTTGCAAAAGGTAAATGGATAAGGCTAAAACGCAATTTTTTTTAATCCAGTAATCTTCATCCATTGTCAAGATATTATGGTTTAAAGTCAAGTTAAATGCAGCATGTAAAATTGATTCTTACATGAATTGAATGTGCAGAAACAGTTTAAAGTAAGTCAGACAAATAAAAAAAGCATTCTTATGATAAAACTGAAAACTCGCTTTCAACAATCTAGCCACATTCAAATTTTATAAGCAAAAACCATGTTTTTGTGAGTTTTTTATGTGTGCCAGTTCTTTCTTTCAGACTTGTGTGAATCAGTTCAAATTTTGTAACAACATAGACAAATAATAATATTAGAGAAGGAAAGTTGCTACTCACCACATAGCGGAGATGCTGAGTCACAATAGGCACAACAAAAAGATTCACACAATTATAGCTTTCAGCCATTAAGGCCTTTGTCAGCAACAGACACACAAACACGCACGCACGCACACACAAGCACACACACGCACACACACACACACACACACACACACACACACACACACACAAATGCAACTTGCACACACGTCTGCAGATAACTGCAACCACACTTAGTTATCTGAGACGATAGATGTGTGTGCAAGTTGCATTTGCATTGTGTGTGTGTGTGTGTGTGTGTGTGTGTGTGTGTGTGTGTGTGTGTGTGTGTGTGTGTGCGCGCGCGTGCGTTGCTGACAAAGGCCTTAATGGCCGAAAGCTATAATTGTGTGAATCTTTTTGTTGTGCCTATCGTGACTCAGCATCTCCGCTATATGGTGAGTAGCAACATTCCTTCTCTAATATTGTTACATTCCATCCTGGATTTTCCATTGCTTGATTTTTGCATGGACAAATAATGGTTGTCCTATTGTTCTGTGAAGCTTTATCTGTTGCCACAATGTAAGCAACATGGTTTTCAAGATTCAAGATAACCTATACCAGATCACTTGTCACTCGAGTCAACAAAAGCCTACATCGATTGCCAAGCTAAGGCGGTCTACTGTCAGAATTATGATGGAGTAAAAGTTGGGAACCAGAACATAAAGTGCTCTTAATGTAGCACAACAAAAGATGAATAGATCCTGGGTGGAGTTAGGGATGTAAAAGACAGGAACTAGCTTTTCAAGTTATCTGGCACTTTCAAAGGCATTTCAATCACATCATCTTGACATATTCATGCTTTTTTTTCGAGTTAGCCCTACTTGCTCAGTGCACTGAGCTCTGTTAGACCTACCTCCTGTTATACACATGGTGAGGGGTGTAAGAACAAAAAGCCACAAATTTATGTACTTCTCGAGAGTGGGAGTGTATCTATAACAATAGGAACCATCCCAGAGTAGGGATACATGCATCCTAAACTTTAATGACATGCTGTGTCATACTACATGACATGATAAGTGCCATGCTGGATGACATTATGGCGTGCATTATGTTGTACAACATGACATCACGAACCATGTTACTTTACTTGACACAATTCATTATGTTACATGACATTGGTACGAATACTAACAAGGAAAAGAGCTTTAATATGTCAAGATGTTTTGATTCAAATGTCAAAGCTGCCAGATAAGTAGAAAAACTAGTTCCCTTCTTTTATATGCCTAACTCTGCCCAATACGTATTCACCTTTTTTGTGCTATGATAGGAGCATTGAGCATTCTTCATTTTTGTTCTGGAACATTTGAGGTTTGTAAAAATAGCTGCTCTCTCTGTCCAGTATTTCAGTCCTGTACTTGTTATATGACTGCATTTGTAATAACATGGTTTCAATGCTAAGTGTTGCAGTTTATTGACAATCCCATTTTCGGATCTGGACTCTGGTGTGATTATCATGTGACATTATTCGGTGCGAACAGTAGGTACGTCAAAACATCTAAAACACCAAGGCTCAAATTATGTTATACAAAATGAACTTGGACTGGAATACAAGCAGTACATCATTCCAAATGTCCATATATTCAGTTAGCTAATGGATTCCAAAACAGCAAAAACTCAACAGTACATCACGCATCCATCAGTGTTTGCCAGAGTTGCTGGTCAGGATCCAATTAAAGGGCTGAAAGGATTCAACTGAGTACCCAAATACAATATGTAGGTTGACATGATATTTTTGGCAAATGTGTACTTCTACTTGGATGGCACAGTTCAGCAGTGATTCATGCACCATGAAGAAAAGTTCAATAGCTGGGACAAATTCCATACAAAAGTGAAGGAAATATTAGGTGATAATCAACAGCAAATCCGCTTAGGGGAAGAGCAATTAAAAAACAGGGACTGTCTTGAGGAAATGACATAATCCTATGCACAGGACATTCAAATAACTTACAAGAATGCAGCCGGGAGACATTGTCGACGACCACCAATATTCTCATATGCACTGCCAGTTTTGCCTTGAAAATGACTGGGTGTGCTCCTGTCAAAATATCGACAGTTGTTGACGAAATCATCCAGCTGCATTGTCTTAGTTATTTGAACACTATGTACGCTGAGAGAAACTCAGGTCTACATACAGGATGCTTTGCCCTATGCCACATTGTAAATTTGAAAATGGCAGAAGCTGGTAAAATCTCACACTCGATGAAAATGGTCACACAACACATGTACCAAGCTCTTTTAGTAAAGCATTTCACAGCAACCAAGGAATTCATCAAGTGATGTCAGCTCATCATGGAAATGCAACAGAAGAAGAGTTGGATGAAAGAAGTATGACCAACTCCTGTCTGTGGTCCATATGGCAACTGTGAAAGACTACTATGACTTTGCTTCTCTCTTACATCATCCAGCAAGAGAAGAGATACAGCAGTTTATTGTCACCAGAACTGTTGGACTAAGTAAGCAGGCGATAGCCTCTACGAATGTTATACCCAAACATCACAAGGTAATAGAGAATATTTGAGAAGAGGTATATTGATTTTTAACACCAATCTCAACCACCAATTGAATGCATCAGGAAAAATGGACTCAGCCAAAATGGATTTAAGCTGCAACAATCTAACAACCACCCAGCACGCAATAACAGAGGTGCAACTAACTCTTATATAAAGTCTATGGTCCCACAGAAGAACAGACATTTGGAGGACACAGTACAACATACCAGTTTATTCCCACTGTGGACGTCCTTGCATTTTTATGCTACTGCAGAAAAAGGCATCAAGTTTCGAATGTGGCCATTCTATATCACCATACAGAGGCACCAAATCATGAAAATAAGAGCAGTCACAGATTTTCTGACTCTTCAGTACATTCATGGCATGAGCTGTTTTTTAAAATGTCTTAATGTTACAGGCATTCCATAAAGGACTTCATAACCACGGCATGTCCCTGGAATAATGTACAAAAAAGATCTTTCCTTATCCTTAAGGAGATGTTAACATTATTTCCAGTACTAGCATTATATGACAAGAATGCCGAGACAGAACTTTACACTGATCCTAAGTGCAGTTCTAGTGCAAATTCAGAAACATGCTCAAAATGTGACAGCATATGCTTCCAGAGGAGTCTCCAAGTCATCTAAGATGATATCCCCTACAACCAGAAACAAATGTCATGCAGTTATTTGGATAATTAGCAAGTTCTCACCATATTTATTTGGCAAACAATTCATTGTTGTAATGGACCACCATTCTCTGTGCTGGCTGACTAGCCTGATGGAACCATCGAGATGACTGGTGAGGCGAGCACTGTGGTTTCAGGGGTATCACAATGGTATTCAAAAACGATGCAAGAACAAGCATGCCAACGGCCTTACAAGGAATATGGAACACAGGTGCATGAATAAAATCTCATCCCAGCACAAATGACCTTGCTGCTAAACAGAGGGAAGATCCAGCAATGCTGAAAACCATAGAAGCAAAGAAGGAGAATTCTAATTAATAAGCAAACACTGTGTAAGAGAAACTATGGTCCAATGAAGTGGAGATTGTTGTTTGTCATCCCTGTTCATGTATGGTCAGCTATCCTGAAGTTTCTCCATGGTGTTTTAAGTTCTGGTCACCTGGTATTCATGAAAACCTTTCACAGAAAGACACAGGAATCACTGGCCAGGTCTCTACCAGTCCATTACACATTAAATGATCCACTGTATGAAATGTGATGGATAGAAGCATATACTGCAGTTATCTCCAGAAATTCTGGCACCTTCTCTGTCTGCAGCAGTGGCATTCCCACAAATTGGAATCAACCTCTTGAGGTGGCTCCCAAAGTTGGCAAATGGGAACTGATGGATACTAATCCGCACTGACTATTTTCCATGACACACTCCACGAATTGCATAGTTCCTTGTAAAAGACATCACTTTGAGGCACAGAGAACCCTGTCTGATGTTGAACAGAGAGACTGGGATACAATACTGCCGACTGTGACATTCACACAGAACACAGTGGAGCAAGGCATTAGAGGCTTCACACCATTCTTTCTGCTCCATGGTCACAAGGCCAAAACAATGGATACACTGTTCCTGTGCCAACCACACGATACTCAGGATGAGTAAACAAAACACCTAACAACCAGGCCCAAAGAAGTAAAGCTGTTACCTCACATTCAGACCATGGATGACCCCGATAAAGACCCCCCCCCCCCCCCCCAAGAGCACTATAATACCGAGCACCAGCCAGTGAGAGACAGCTCATGAAACTCAGTATGGATTTCTATGCCCACACATAAAGTGGGAATATTGAAAATATTACTAAGGCCCTACTTTGGTCCATATCATTTCCTTCATCACTTGTCAGACATCAAATATGGAGTCGAGGATTACGATCCTTCATCAAGAAGGCACAAGAGATATCATCCATGTCCTCTGTATGAAGCCCTACTACAGTCCAGAGGTGTATATCGAAATGGGAGGTTCATGGAAACTGAAGACCCAATCGATGATAATGAAGCTTTGTTAGGAGGGGCTACATTTGATGCTCACCATAGTGAAGACAATGTACCAACATAGCCAGAATGTGAGAATCTACCAGACCCACCATACTGGTGACTATTGACAAGACCTACATCCCGGGTGCTGTAGTCAGCTCCAATGAGAACTTCTGAAACAGCTGGTCACTGTTCCTCCAGAAGAGAAATCAATGTGGCAATATGTGGTACGTACAGTGTGGCATAGTGGTTAGCAATGCTGGCTGACACACTGCAAGTCATAAGCTGAAACCTGGCCCCAAGCAATTATATTTTATTTAGTATTTACATTTCTGGAAGGTTCTTGAAATATCTTACACGTTAGTAATGTTTGTATATTCTGCAATATTCTATGCTTGGATAAAATGTAATACTATCTGGCCAAGATTTCAGTTCAATGTTCCTTCAGTGCTAAGTGTTGTATTTCATTGACGACCCCACACTTTTGGATCTGGACTTCAGTGGTGTTAAAACATTACAAATTCATTTACAAAGGGCAATAGGTAACGTTAAAGTCTTGAAATGTTGGTACAGAGCAGAGTTCTGGGAAGCTCTTTAGAGCAGTCACTTCATTTGCAGTGCCCAGTTTTACACCCTGTAATCTGCTGTGGGTTATGTAACTAGTCCTTAAGTAAGGCATCATGGTTGACCCATTTTAAGTTTCTGTAAAGTGTTAGGTGAGATTTCTCTCTCTCAGTCTGCATGGCATACATTAAAATCATCACATCTGCAGAAAGGCCACAAGCAGAATTCTGACTGATGCAAATTAATTTATCTGTCCTCTTAAATGCTATTATATCTATCAGGAAGTAGCTGTGTGTCACAAGAAGCACTGGATCCAGATGTACGGGGAAACAACAGCCTTAAATACTCTGAAAACCAGGATTTTAGTTGCAGTTCTATCTTTGTATCATCCATAACAATTATATGTTCTTACTGTGACATGAATGTTATACTAAGTATTATATTACATCAATTTTGAGTTATTTATAGATAACTCTAATTAAAATTGAACGATTGTATACTTTTTTTGAGTAACAATGACTCTGCGTCTTTCCCACTATTGGCATGATGTATTTGATATCTAGTTTTAAATCAGAGAAAATATATGGATCCACAGTGCCCCAAACGAGTTATGCACTCAAGCCTTAGAAGCATCAATAGGAAAGACAGAGTCTGATGAGATGCTGGGTTTGAGCCACATCTCTGACAACAATTCCCTGAAAGTTCAGCTGGTAGAATAACTTATAAAACTCAGTGAAACTGTGCTGTTAATGGCTGCACATTGGCGGGACTGACAAGCAATTCAGATGTTATGTCCTTTAGTAGAACCACAAGGTTGAAAGATCAATAAGAACTACTACTTACAAGTTCAGTGCTGTGTGTGTCAAACAACCAGAAAATAAGCCTATATCTGAGGTGAAACAATTCAAGGCTTCTGCACCGTGACAAAGCACCAGCTCACACTTCATTGCTGCTTTGGGAATTTCTGGCCAAATACAATAAAGATGGCCAAGCCTGCATATTCACTAAATGTGACACCCTAAGACCCTCTTCTGTTCCCAAAAATAAAGACTATGTTAAAGGACTATCATAATACATCCACCACTACATCTAAATCTACACAATTACTCTGCAATTCACACTTAAAAGAACTTGGCAGAGGGTTCATAGAACCACTTTAGATTATTTCTCAACTGTTCCACTCCTGAATGGCATGCTGGAAAAATGAGAATGTAAATCTTTCTGTGCAAGTTCAAATTTCTGTTATTTTACCACAGTTGAGAGAACTAAAAGCTATCTAATGACCGAGTTCCAGGAATGTTTCAAAGATTGGTCAATGTCCTGGTGCACATGAATTATGCCTAATGAGGACTATTTTGAAGTGGATGACAGTGATGTATGTGAATAAATAAAATTACTTCCAAAAAACTAAAATGTGTGTCATTTTTTAACACATCTAGGGGTGAAGCAATTGATCTCAGATGAGCAGAAAAAATGAAATCTACTCAAACTGAACTTCAAAACATGCATTCTACAAGCATCAATCTCAAATTATGTCACTGTGAACTTCAATCATCTTTGAAAGACAAAATTTTGCAGATCAACTCAAGTTCAACTGCAACTAACCCAGTAACGCTACAGAGGAACTGACTTTGTTTAGCACAAAAATATACTGAAAAGAAATAAATAATAAAGAGGTAATTGTTAACACAAAAAAGTAAGTAAATATGTGAATATGCCACTTCCATACTGCTGTAGCTCAAAATAAATGTTTCAATTTTTAAGGTTCACTTAAGGAAACTATGACCTTTGTAGGTAATGAGTGCAGATAGTAACTGATGCCTCAAAATTTACGTAGATGATCTGCAATTAATGTGATTAGTTTAAAAGCATTTCACAGACACTCTGCAGCAAAGTAGTAAGGTGAAATCCAAACTATTTGCAGTGAACAGTAAAGTGCACGATGTTTGACAACAGCCAATAGTGACTGGACATTTCTTACAAATATACTCTCTAGGATCTAAAAGAAAAAAGCTCTCTAGGCTCAAATAGCATAAATTTGTATCAAATTTTTGAACTATCCGTGCTTGAACTACTATGAAAACTGCGCACGTGTGCCCACCTCTCCCCTCCCCAATGAACAAAAGCAGTAAAAATACGTAATTCAATTAGCAAAATCAAACTTATCAGCCAGTGGTGATACAAAGATGCTACTGGTGGCTCAGTGGTAACACATTTGACTATCATACAAAAGGTCTGAAGTTTGGTCCCAGGCCACTTTTCAGATTTTTTTCTTCCCATTTACCACTTATTTTGCCTCTGGTAATGTTTGTTAGTGTACAAACTGCCAAGTTGTTTTCTTGATCCCTTTCTTTATATTGTCAAAACACATTAAACTTTTACAGTCATGATTTGTCCTGACTTTCAGTGAATTACAATCAATGGCAACTTACTTCCATGACTTTTCTTTGTTGGCACAGAAACATTATCACTTTTTTTGCCTTCTACTGTGTCTCTATACTGACTCAAAATAATTTCCAGCAGAAATCTTTATCAGTGGCAAGGAAGTTTGAACAGCACCTTTTTCTGCTTATTTTTCGCCATCTTTGCAACACCAAATCTTCAATAATAAATTTTGTGTATTTATGATATATAATTAATATCGGCAGTTGGAGCACAATGATCATGTTGATAGCTTATTTTAGTGGTGTTGCCAAGTGTATTTCATGGTAATTTAGATCAACACTGAACCTCATTCAGTTGATGCAAATTAAGTATTATGCAACAGAGTAGAGCCATGAATCGAATTAAGCTTCTGAACTAAAGCCAAATTCCAGTCAATACTGCTTATACAATTAGTCCCTAGTATATTACTATAACTTTTATTATTTCACTACCTCTAAATATTACTAAGTACTATTAACTTCATGCAAACTTCAGTGAACTGACATAAATCTTCATCATCTCAAGAAGTGAAGCTTATACATAATGATTAGTATGTCACAGTCTGAATGTCAACTGTTCTTCATTGCAGTCTCCAGGGAAGCCAATGAGTCAGCACACTGACGGTGTCCATTATCTTCTAGCAGTTACATAAGGCCCTTCTGCAGAAAATCTATAGAAAGTATCAAAATTTTGAGAAGATTTTTTAACTGTTTATTATCTGCAAAATTACTGAGATAGAAAAATGATAAGATCAGATGATATAGCAAGGAAGGGTAGGGTGTAACCTCTCAGACAGTGAGACCTAGAGAAACAAAGCTCAAATGATGGAGAAAGGGCCTTCAAAATACAATGTCTAAGAGATTAGCGTGCAGCATCCCTTGGAGGTCTTTACAGAGAAGGGAACAGATGTATACAAATGGGCAAGCATAAGACCAATCAAGGAGTAATGAACAGCCATACTGAAACACAAAATATTGTTCTACAAAAAAATATCGAATTCATAATTACATCTCCAAAACACTCTTCAGTTGTTCTAATTTTCCTTGTTTCTCTTCAATTTCTGGATCAGCTTCTCTTAGCTCAATCTCACTCAGAAGAGATCGAGCAATGTCCAGTATTTCCTGCAGCTGTTTTGGGCGTTTCAATTTAACATGGCCATCTTTATAACCATCGTACTTTTCAAATATCTCAAAAAACCTGTAAACAGTGCAAATAAAAAATAATGGGAAAACATTGTTTTAAGACAAATTAACTAATTAATAATATGGCAAGGAAATTATATGTTAATAACTTAATTTAGTGTCAAAGTAAGTAACGCACGTTGCGTAATTCTTTCCTAGAACAGGACCAGGAATGTTCACATTGCAAAATTTCACAATTTAAAATGGAACTTACTTTGGATGTCGAACTTCAACCTTCATTTTCTGTTTTGGAGTCCGATCTCCATGTCTAATAATAGCAACAACACATCTCAGCTCCATCCTACAAAATTAGATGATGTTTGAGTTAAGTATTAAAATTTGTAAGTTACTAAAGCAGAATAGTAGTAAGATAATGTTTCACTGCCAAGACAACTCGAAAATAATACATAAAGATTCCTGTTTACATTGACCTCTCAACGAAAATTCTTTGAACAAATCAGGTGGAAAACAGAGTGTATGAGATGATAATATTACTACAATATTTACCTGCACAATTCAAATACTGGATTTTACAGGGTTGGTTTGTGTGTGTGTGTGTGTGTGTGTGTGTGTGTGTGTGTGTGTGTGTGTGTGTGGTGTGTGGTGTGTGTGTGTGTGTGTGTGTGTGTTTAGTTTACAGGCACCCAACAGTGAGATCATCAGTGCCCTGGCAAATATTAACACAAACAAATGTCAGGAAATGGTTAAAAATGTTATCACACAGTGGAAAGCAAACCTACAAAATGTCACTCACTCTTATCTCACTCACGTTGGTCCACAAGCTGTAAGACAACGGAGAAATGGTGAAAGTTGCTATACCTGGTATTAAAATGATAAGAGCTTAAATAACAGCAAAGGGAAATGTGACTGGCAGACCACTTACAAAAACCATTGGTGAGCCAATTACTCAGTTAACACATTAAGAACATCGCCCTAAAATCTTATGAAACAAGTTGAGCGTATCACAAAACCTTAAAACTCTCACTACATTCATTTGTCTGTCACTTAAAATAGAGGGCAGATCTGTCAGCAAATCTGCCACTGTTCTTTGGTTTGAAAATAAAACGTAGTCGGGTATAATGTTGCACACAGTGATCTGTACACCACAATCACCACACACTGGAGGGTCCCCTCGCTGGAGCAAGAAGCCACACATCATAGGGCTGTGGCCTATGCAAAGACAAATAAGGAGCATCTCATGCCACCTACACGTCACTTCTAGCCCCTTTTCTTCCAGTCAACATGCGACTCTTTTGAAACAGCCAGGTGATATTATGCAGGGGCACAGCACACTGAACCAACTGTGGATCACGATGTGCCTCCTTCACTGCTACATCTGCCCTTTCATACCCCACAAACCCCATGTGCCCTGGCTCCCAGCAAAAAGACACCTCCTCCCCAGCCTTTGTACTTGGAGACAGGATATGTCAGATTACTTTATCAGCTGGATACAAGCACTACAGAGACTGAAGCACACTCACGGAGTCTAAACAGACAAGAAATTTAACAGGCACGGTGCATCTCATCTGCTCCAGCAATAAGATCGCAGAAAATTCAACATAGAAGACAGTGAAGTCTGGAGGCAATCAAATCTTGATGATACAACCAAATAACAGAGGCAGATTTGCTGACAGATCTGCCCTCTATTTTAAGTGACAGACAAATGAATGTAGTGAAAGTTTTAAGGTTTTGTGATACGCTCAATTTGTTTCATAAGATTTTAGGGCGATGTTCTTAATTCAACATAGAAGACAGTGAAGTCTGGAGGCAATCAAATCTTGATGATACAACCAGAGAAAACAAAAGAGCAGCCAATGCAATCGCCCTGCTTAGATCTATCTGTGAATACAGCTACCTAGTTGTGGTGCTACCAACATCCTTGCCACAGTGGTAACACTGGTTCCCATCAGATCACCAAAATTAAGCTCTGTTATGCGCTGTTGGGCTTGGCTATCACTCAGATGGGTGATCATCTAGATCTGCCACGTGCTGTCAGCAAGTGGGGTGCACTCACCCCTTGTGGGGCCAATTAAGGAGCTAGTAAAGTGAGAATTAGCAGCTCAGGTTACAAAAACTGACAATGACTGGAAGACTGGTGTGCTGTGCATGTGCCCCTCCATATCTGCATCTAATAATGTCTATCAGATGACGATGATGACACAGTGGTCTATTGATACTGTTGGGCCTTCCAAGGCCTGTTTGGACAGAGCTTAGTAGTTTAGTTTGTGATGATGCTCATTTAAAATATCAGAAAATATTGTATTAAAAACATAAGCAAGAGTGCAATCTGTCCTGTATTGCACTAAATCTAGACTTACTCTGGGCCTCTACAGTAACCAGGGTGGCAGTCAGTTAAAATCCCATATTTGAGCCTGTTGTGCCCCACACCAAGGGACGCCAGCACACACTTTGCACAGATCCCAAATGGCCTGGTTGTCCACGGATGACTGTTAAAGAGGCATTCCATAGCTGGACAAACAATTGTACGGTATGCTGGGGAAGTTCGGGTAATGAGGAATGCACATGCCTGATGCACCATGAGCAGTTGCCAGCAGTTTGTAAGTGGTGTTATAGGGACTGGTCCTGTAAGTGCCCCGGCTGATCACCTCGTGGTGTGTAGAGTCGATGATCTTCATGCAAGAAGACCTCACTGACCTGTACACTGTGCACCCATAGTCCACCTGGAACCATACAAAGGCCCAATACAACTGGAGCAGGTGCACCTTCTCTGTTACCCAAGAAATGTGACTAAGACATTTCAAGATATTTAGTGCATTGGGGCTCTTGCCTTCTTGTCCTTTAGGTGTGGTAACCATGACAGTTTTAAGTCAAAAATAAGGTCCAGAAACGTCACACAGTCTTTGATAGGGAGAATGATGTCCCAAATATGTAGTTCATGGAAAGTAAATATCTGGCAAGAATGATTAAAACAGGCGTGCACATACAAACGTTGCCTCATCTCTAATATCCAGACCAGACAACGGTTGACCATGCACTCTGGAGTATTTCCTACTCAGCTGATGAAAGTGACAATCCAGTAGCTGCTGGTAAATGTTCGGTCCTTTCCTGCTTTGAGGAGAGGTATTGAAATTGCCTCTCACAACAAGTCAAAATATTGACATGTCAGCCCTAGAGAATTAAAGAGGATTTCCTTTGACACATTTGCAAGTGCTGCAGGGTGCTGTAATGGTTTTGGTCACAACCTGGCACTGATCATCAGGCAGTGCCACACCGAACTTCCACATGGAGAATGGGCAGTTTAAAGACTCTGAAATAGTGACCAGAAGTCCAACTCAATTCTCTCCATGGTAGAATGGTGATGACGGAACAGGCTGGCAGTGGCGGTAGCAGTGCAGAATGCTCTGCTACTATCTGCGATGTTGTTTGGGGACACCCCTGTTTCTAGAGTGGGAAGTGGTCATTGGAATGAAGGTCATCAATGAATTCTTACTGAAGAGAGACCACAAAGGCTGGGGAGCAGAAAGAGAGGTTGATGGCTGAGGATGACCAAGTAGCAGCACAAAAATGAGTGGAAGTGTCTGTGTTGAGCAAGCACAACTCATCAAACATTGCCAAGCTCTCCAAAATCTGACACCCTGAGGGCAGGTGCTGATAAAGTCCTACAATACCTGATAGGCATTGAAGTCTACCAGTATGACAAATGGTCAGGGGAGTTGTTATACAAGATTTGTGAGAGCCTCCGAGTCTATTGCACCTTGTGGAGGTAAATACAGTGAGCAAATAGTATCCTCAGACACACAACTTCCAACTGCAACTGCTTGCAGGTTAGTAGCCAAGGGAAGAGCAGAGCAGAGCAGAGCAGTGGTGCACATTATTGACAAATGCAGTGAACCCTTCTTTGGGCCTTTTCCCAATCAAGTTGTTCTCCCAATGAAGTGTGTAGCCGCTAGTACTAGGGCATGAGACACTTTAACATGTGTTTCCCGCAAACACATTCCTGTGCTAGTAGGTTTAGTTCCTCCACATGTGTTCTGAAGTCATTAATGTTCCATTGTAGTATGGGAGCCATTTGTGGCTGGTGGGGGGAGTAGCACTTTTACCCTGCCTTTCCACCAGGGAGGGAAGCCTGTAATGGGTGGAGGCTTATTCTTGGGGTTAGATGAATGCCCCAGGCAGACACCAAAGTCCATTGGCTCTGAAGACGAGATGTCAGAGACAGTGACTTCAACATTGTTGGACTGCTCACTTCCCATCTGTCAGCAGATGCCTTGGACTTTTTGGGCTTGTGGAGGCTTCAGAGACAAGCATGATAGTAGTAGTGGCAGCACTTGGACAGTGGACAACACTGAACCTTTGAAGGTGCAGGGAGCTCCACAACATCAGCAACCATGGCCTTTTCTGATGTTCTGGGGTGGAGGTAAGGGCTTCAAACTAAATGTAATAGCACAACCGCATTGGAAAATGTAGGTACTAGTGCTAACACTAGTAACTTCTGTTTATGTAGCAGCACTGGTTTCCTAAACGGGCAGTTTAAGAACTGAAGCAAATGTGGCAGCAAACATTGGGGGGGGGGGGGGGGGGGGGAGCATGGCCTTGTACATCTTTGTGGCAGACCATACGAGTTGCACTTCATAGTGTTAATCTCCTGTATCTTCTGTTCTTCACATTATATGCTGCAGTCCCTACTCCAGACAGGACGATCACCACAGCAATTCACACACTTGAAAGAAGAACAACAAACAACTCTGTCATGGGCAGCCTTGCCACATTTGCCACAAGTAGCCTCTCCCTTACATCCAAGATTAGTGTCCCCAAAGTGCTGGCATTTAAAGCAGTGCATTAGGTGGGGCCATAAGGGCGCATATTTAAACAAAGAAAACCTGCATTGACATATTCTGGGAGCTCCGTGCTATTGAATGTGATGAACAAACAGATTTGACCATATTACCTCACCCTTTTCATGACATTCTGCATGTCAACAAAGCCTTCTTGGGCCCAATCAACTTCCAGTTCTTCTTTCGGAATTTCCATCAGATCCCTGCACATCACAACACCTTTACTGTAGTTTGAGGTTTAGTTTCAATGGTATATTCCACCATGCTTTTCACTTTCTGCAGGTTTGTTACTTGTTGATAACTAGAAGCTTCAACAAGTGCAACAGATCAACAAATTTCAATGTACTTGCTATGCCCTCTCAACCCTTTTGAATGTAGAAATGATAAACTTTCTCAAAGCTTCCCCCTGTTCTTGTAACTATCAAAAACACATTCTGATCTACAGCATGCATTCTGTTAGTAAAAACTGAACTGCCCTGAACAAATCCAGACTCTAGAGGACTCGACACATGGGGCCTCTAGAGCGATTGGGTGTTGGTACCTACCACAGGCTCACCCATTTTCCTGGGTGGTCGAGGAGAAAATTTTGAGTATTCCATCTCGGTAACACGAGCAGCTAGAGAGAAAAAAGGGTCCACTCAGAGTCCCACTCGCCTGAGTAAGCCTTATATAACTGAGGTGTGGTAGACTCCCCAGGGGTTGCCTACTAATGACTGTCCCATCTCAACAGTCATGCTTTTCATCGGCATGCAGCACATCTTGTGATTGAGAGGATTTTTACAGAGGTTTCTTTTAGCCTCGAAATCTAGGTGGTAAAGCCAAGGTCCCAATTCCCTGTGGTACACAACATTCCACCCCCGTGCAGTACAGTGGTTGCTGAACCATTTCCACTGTTTACAGTGACATAGAACTGGTAGTGCTTGGCAGCCCCCAGCTCGGAAACTCCGGGTTCAGCAAACCTGTACCCGCCAAATAAATTCTTAGCTCCTGAGCACTGATTTCTACAGCATATTCATAAAAACAATAAGAGTAAACATAACATTCAAACATATAATTAATACTTTAATATGCCAAAGTACAATATAAGGTAATTACTCACATTTTTCCAAAAGTTGTTGGCACAATTGGTGGATCATCAAGTTGGAATGGTATAGACCAAGGTATATGGAGTGTTGGGGCAAGCTTACGAAGAATCATATTGCCCAATATTTTGGCACAGTCATCATAATACTTGTTAGAATTTTTGACAAAACTAAATCCATTCACATCACAAACAAAAGATTTTCCATTGGCTCTGAAAAATAAAAACATCCACATCATTCTCTTAAGTATACAAATAGTCCAAATAAAAGAGGGAAAGAGCTTAGACAATGTTGAGGTCAGTACTGATGGAGAAAAAGCTCTGTTCCAAAGGATGAGGCAGGAAATCAGTGTGATCTTTTTCAAGGACCCACCATGGCATTTATCTTTTATTTGTTTCAAACAATGGGAAACCTAAATGAGGATGATAAAATAGATTTTAAGCTTTCTGCTCTCCAATATGAGCCATTATGTTAACTGGCTCAATTAGTTGTTTTTTACAAGACAGCTCTGTTAAAAAGGTTTTTGAATCTTTTTTTACTGTGATGCCTTGGTGCCAATATGGTCACCATACAAGGTCCATTTCACATTTATCTTACTGAATGGGAAAATGTTAATAGTAATAATGCATAGTGAAATGTATGTGCTGCATGAGGCTAGAGTGAATTGCAGAAATGGCAAAACCATTTTGCTCAAATCAGCCGCTTAATGTCTTAAACAGCTGTTCTCGTACTTAAGAGTTTGTTGTTACACTGAGATATTGCATCATTTAGGACAGGCTATTTTCTATCTGTGGTGTGAGTTCCTTAAATAGCACATGTTGCAACTAGCATTTCACACATGTCAACATTACTATGCTAATTTTGGAAACAGAGCAGCCTGCATATACCAATTACATAACTTCAACTACTCTGCTTACATAATTTATAATAATGTCAGCTCTATTTCCAGTATCCACATTGTTAATAGGGGCTCTATTGTTTGGACTTTTCTTGTCAGAAGCATCAGTTTACAAATTAAAAATAAAAAGAACTAAAGTTTATGGGAACATAACAGACAAGTACACTAACAGCACTTTTAATATTTACAGCAACTAACAGAAAAAAATGTACATATATTACAGAAAACATCAGGTTCGCAGGACCAGGTTAGATTAGCTGGCCGGCCGCTGTGGCCGTGCGGTTCTAGGCGCTACAGTCTGGAACCGAGCGACCGCTATGGTCGCAGGTTCGAATCCTGCCTCAGGCATGGATGTGTGTGATGTCCTTAGGTTAGTTAGGTTTAATTAGTTCTAAGTTCTAGGCGATTGATGACCTCAGAAGTTAAGTCACATAGTGCTCAGAGCCTTTTGAACCATTTTTTAGATTAGCTATATTAAGAGCTGCTGAGATGAAGTTCTTGAAGCAACACTAAGTGTTGTTATCAAGGCAGGAATACACATGTATTTTTTGGATCTCACATGTTAGAAGGTACTGGATGTCTACATTTTAAAACATTTGCTTTGGGTCGTGTTGCTTATGTCTGCAGTCACTTCAGGTATGTTTTCATTATGGCCAAGGGCTAGTTCTGATGGTTCCTTCCATAACAATCTTTTAAAGTTAGCAACATCACCACATGCCCACTTTAGGTTGAGTCTGACAATCTTAGTTCTCGATTTCTCTGAGAAAACTACTTCCAGATTTAAGCCTTTGGGCAGCTGGTCTAATACAGTATATTGAGTTTTGATGAGAAATGGAGGACTATTCTCTCTTTGAAGGCAGTTGGATTCTGCCATATTGTCAGTGGAGTGATTACAATCACGTGGTAGGCACTATTCATGGGAGCAGGTTTCAGTCAGTCTGTTACCAGTCTGCACATTTCATAAAGTGCCTCATCAACTTGCTTTGCATTGGTGGATTTGTACCAGCTGGGACAGGCCTATTCTGTTGGTTTACCATCTGGTGGTTTACCATCTTAATTTAATGCTACAGTTTGCTGAAGGATGACGTTTCTGCCATTGATTTTCATTTTTGTGTATCAGAGCCCTGCCCAGGGTAATAACCTAGTATATGGTAACTTGGTTGGTAGATTGTGTGTTAAGGGACTAAACAGCAAGTTCATCAAGTTAGTTGCTTGGATGTTTGATTTAGGGGAGGGGACCAAACAGTGAGGTCATTGGTCCCATCAAATTAGGGAAGGATGCGGAAGGAAGTCAGCTGTACCCTTTCAAAGGCACCATCCTAGCATTTGCCTGAAGCGATTTAGGGAAATCACAGAAAACTTAAATCAGGATGGCCGGATGCAAGTTTGAAGCATCATCCTCCCAAATGCAACTCCAGTGTGTTAAATACTGCGCCACCTTGCTCAGTGGTCATCAAGACCTCCAGTCCTGCGGTAGTTCACCTGGAGTTAGTGATGTCCATGAGGAACATGATCTGATTATGGGAGTAGACAGGAGCAGTAAAATCGAGGCATTGAAGTCAATACTGATGCCAAAGCTGAGAAATAATTTACAGAGAAGTATATGGGTTGGGCTGATAAGTAGGTCAGAATACAGAAGGGGTCTCCCAGCACTGATTCATGGTGAGAGAAACCATACACCGTATCTTACCCAGCCAACCTAATGAAGGGTGAAGACAGTTACATAGCAAAGAAAGCCTTCTAGTTGACAGATTCAGAACAGTAAAACTGAGAAGGCTAAAAACATAGTGGACAGCTGTTGAACCATCAATAATAAAAACAAGATAAGAGAAATAGGTAAGGTAGCACATGGACATCCCCAGGGCTCTACATGTGATGGGAGGTGTCCAACCCACAGCCATCCCACCTCTGAACCAGACATTAAAGAAAACTATTCAACAGAGTGCTGCCCCTAAAACGGAAAACATAGTGAAGCAGAAAATGAGGCAAACCACATTTAAAGCAATTAAAACAGAGAAAAAGAGGGATGAAAAGAATGAACTGGTCAAGGAGATGGGGTCAAAGGTCCCCCACACCCAGCATTCGGCAGGAGATGCACCAGCCATAACCTCCCACCCTGAAAGTAGCTCAAAACCTTATATCTAAGAATAACACAGTAAACCAATTCAACCGTACATGAATCATTCACCAACATTAGAGGCAAACAATTCGGAAGGCCATGTTCAGCATAAAGGGCCAGGAGGAGAGGGCATTCCACCACTATATGTGTTACTCTCTCTAAGGCTTTGCAGCCACAATATGTAGGTCAGTCGTTACATAAGATAAAACTATGGGTTGGTCTGGTATGACTGATCCAGAGAAACAAAGAATGCTGGACTCCTTCCAGGAGGAATGGAAGGAAGAGAGTCATGCAGCCATATTCTCCTTTCTCCTTGATGGTGCAGAGTTTATTAGAGAGGGGAGTATCCCACCAGACGTTTTTTTTATATATATATATATATATATATATATATATATATATATATATATATATGTGTGTGTGTGTGTGTGTGTGTGTGTATGTGTGTATGTGTCTGCTTGTGTCTGTATATGTGTGGACAGATATGTGTGTGTGCGCACGAGTGTATACCTATCCTTTTTTCCCCCTAAGGTAAGTCTTTCCGCTTCCGGGATTGGAATGACTCCTTACCCTCTCCCTTAAAACCCACATCCTTTCGTCTTTCCCTCTCCTTCCTTCTTCCCTGATGAGGCAACAGTTTGTTGCGAAAGCTTGAATTTTGTGTGTATGTCGACCTGCCAGCATTTTCATTTGGTAAGTCACATCATCTTTGTTTTTAGATATATTTTTCCTACGTGGAATGTTTCCCTCTATTTTATATATATATATATATATGGTTATAATAGAGGGAAACATTCCACGTAGGAAATATATATCTAAAAACAAAGATGATGTGACTTACCAAATGAAAGTGCTGGCAGGTTGACAGACACACAAACAAACACAAACATACACACAAAATTCAAGCTTTCGCAACAAACTGTTGCCTCATCAGGAAAGAGGGAAGGAGAGGGAAAGACGAAAGGATGTGGGTTTTAAGGGAGAGGGTAAGGAGTCATTCCAATCCCGGAAGCGGAAAGACTTACCTTAGGGGGAAAAAAGGACGGGTATACACTCGCACACACACACATATCCATCCACACATATCAGTTGTGGATGGATATGTGTGTGTGTGTGTGCGCGCGCGCGCGAGTGTATACCCGTCCTTTTTTCCCCCTAAGGTAAGTCTTTCCGCTTCCGGGATTGGAATGACTCCTTACCCTCTCCCTTAAAACCCACATCCTTTCGTCTTTCCCTCTCCTTCCCTCTTTCCTGATGAGGCAACAGTTTGTTGCGAAAGCTTGAATTTTGTGTGTATGTTTGTGTGTGTGTCGACCTGCCAGCACTTTCATTTGGTAAGTCACATCATCTTTGTTTTTAGAGATATATATATACTTTGCCATACTGCCTGCTTGGTTGTCTTTCTCTGGGTCCCAAATCATATAGGTATCCCAGAACATGAAATGGTTGACTGTGTGCCTAGTGGATTGATTACTTGCCTCCCTCCCAGAAATTCACTTGTAAATCTGCACCTGGGATTGTCAAAGTGAATTTCTGGGAGGGAGGCAAGTAATCAATCCTCTAGGCAAACAGTCAACCATTTCATTCTCTGGGATACCTATATGATTTGGGACCCAGGGAAAGACAACCAAGCAGGCAGTATGGCAAAGTTCAGTGAAAAGGTCTGAATAACAGAGACCATAGGGTGATAAGAGTAACATCAGTTAATGGTCCAGAGACTCCTCACTGCATCACTATCTATTAAAATGTGGTCACAGGGTGCCTGTTTAATACACTGGAGCTATCAGCTCCACCATAAAAATACTGTATTTTCTTGGCAAGAAATGGTGTTCCTGACCAGCAGGAGATGCAAAAGCATAACCCATCCTATCTACAGTTTTAGAGCTGTCAGTCTAAAAGAGGGCAGAACCCAAAGCTTCTGTGGAACTGAACATAACAGGTGCTGAAAGGTTATGGGGGCATCTGGAATTTTACAATACTGAAATGAATCGGTCCTGGCAGAGGGCTGTGGGACAAATTTTTATCCCACTGGAGGGGGAAGAAGAAGAGTAGCACAATCCGCAACCCGAGAAATACAGAC
The DNA here is from genome assembly GCF_023864345.2 of Schistocerca serialis cubense. Lineage (NCBI taxonomy): Eukaryota > Metazoa > Arthropoda > Insecta > Orthoptera > Acrididae > Schistocerca > Schistocerca serialis. The sequence continues at coordinate 836,133,194 of NC_064640.1, forward strand.
AAGGAAGCAGAGAGTGTTAAGCTTCCGCATGCAGCTAGGCTTTAGTTGACAAATATGGGCCAGCCAAGTCAGCTTTTCATCAAAAAGGAGGCCCAAAAAAAGTGGACTGTGCAATAATATCCAAGCACTAGGTACTCAACTAGAGTCTGGGTCAGGATGGACGATATGATGACAGAAATGCATGATCCACATTTTTGCAGAAGAGAACTGGAAATCATACAAAAGCGTCCATGTGGAGGCCCTTTGAATGACACACTGGAGCTGGCATTCAGCTGAGTCTATCAAGTGGGAGTTGTACCAAAAGCAACAGCCATCAACATACAGTGCAAGGATGATCAACAGAATGACAGAGTTCATTAGCCCATCAGCGGCAACGAGGAAGTATGTGACACTTAGTGCACAGCCCAGTGGGATGCCATTCTCTTGGATCTGTGGACAGCGTAGTGAAGCACCACCTCCAAGCTGGAATAACCAGTGGGATAAAAACTGATGAACAAAAACTGGTAGGAGCCTCGAAAGCCCTACTCATGTAGGGTAAGTAAAATGTGGTGACACCAAGTGGTGGTGTATGCCTTATGTAGGTCAAAAGAGACTGTGATGGTGTGTTGACATTTAGAAAAAGCCTGCCGATTACTGTTTCCAACCTAACCAAATGACAGTTGAAGATTACCCCCACAGAGACCACACTGATAGGAGGACAAAAGGCCCAGGGATTTGGGAACCCACCATAAACTATGGGTAACCATCCTTTCAAGCTGTTTGCAGAGCAAATTGGTGCAGCTAAATGGTCAGTCATTGGGGTTTTGCCTGGTTTAAGGAATGGGAAATGATACTCTCATGCCAACAGGAAGGGAAGACACCTCCGAGCAAGTATGGTTGAAGACACAGAGTAGATGCAGACTTTGAGTAACATTCAAGTGTTGTATCATCTGATTATCAATGTAATCAAGGCCTGGGGTCATACTGTGGAACAAGGAAAGTTTCTGAAGCAGTTCCCAGTCAGTTTTTATTTATTACTTTTTTATTTACATGCCAAGTTCTGTAGGATAAAATTGAGGAGCAAATCTCCAAGGTCATGGACCATGTCACTACATGAAATTACAACATAAAAGTAATAACAGATAAAAATAAAACGTTTATGAACCCAAAAAAGTCAAGCCATAAGTTTAAATAAACACAATCAACAATACAACAAGAATCACCTTAATTTTTCAAGGAACTCCTCGACAGAATAGAAGGAGTGACCCATGAGGAAGCACTTCAGTTTTGATATGAAAGAGCATAGATTACTGTTAAGATTTTTGAATTCTTGTGGTAGCTTATTGAAAATGGATGCAGCAGCATACTGCACACTTTTCTGCACAAGAGTTATGGAAGTCCGATTTCTATGAAATTAAAATGTCGGGTTTCATTGAATTGTGTGTTAGAAACTGTAAAAACTGAGTCTTACTGTGATTTAGCGTTAGTTTATTTTATACAAGCCATGAACTTATGTCTTGAACTGCATTATTTGAACCAAGCCAATGTTGCACACAACATCCACTACTACCAAACTAGAGTGTCATCAGCTTTTAGAATGGGAAGAGTTTCCCCAAAATATAATACCATATGACATAAGCAAATGAAAATGAGCAAAGTAGGCTAATTTTTGTGTCAAATGATCACTTACTTCAGATACCATTCTAATAGTAATAATGGCAGCATTAAGCGTTAGAACAAGATCCTGAATCTGGGCTTTCCATGACAGTATACTATCTATCTGAACACCTAGAAATTTGAATGGTTCAGTTTTACTAATCATATGCTCATTCTGTGAAATTAAAATGTCGGGTTTCATTGAATTGTGTGTTAGAAACTGTAAAAACTGAGTCTTACTGTGATTTAGCGTTAGTTTATTTTATACAAGCCATGAACTTATGTCTTGAACTGCATTATTTGAACCAAGCCAATGTTGCACACAACATCCACTACTACCAAACTAGAGTGTCATCAGCAAAAAGAAATATTTTAGAATTTACCCATAATACTAGAGTGCATATCATTTATATAAATAAGGAACAGAAGTGACCCCAACACTGATCCCTGGAGCACCCCCCCCCCATTTTACTGTACCCCACTCAGACCCCACGTCACAGTCATTCTCAACACTGTGAATAATGAACTTTTGCTGTCTGTTCCTAAAGTAAGAGGTGAACCAATTGTGAACTACACCTCATATTCTGTAATGGTCCAGCTTCTGGAGCAATATTTTGTGATCAACATAATCAAAGGCCTTAGTTAAATCAAAACTAGTGTTCGAAACCTTTTGTTTAACCCATCCAGTACCTCACACAGAAAAGAGAATATAGCATTTTGTGTTGTTAAACTGAAAAATACGTGGACAAGGAAAAAAAAATCCGGTATTTTCCGGTTAAAAAATACATTTTCTCCTGGAAGAAAATACACTTTTTTCCATGTTAAGTGACAGAATACTTTCCCTCGGAATCGGAAAACTTATCAATCCTTTGAATGGTCAAGGTTTTGTATGCCAGTGCCCCTTTAGGGAACGAACCTCAGAAAAAATTCCTTTCCAAAACATATTTGATTTGCAGCAACATGTACGCTGCACATTTTTGTATTACGAATTTATATAATCAAATTCCACTAAATACAGAAAGTTAGTTTCCAAAGCATTGAAGTCGAGAATGCGATGCGCTTTTGTAAGCCAATCATAGCTCATGTCACGTGATCTCGCTAGCCGATGGTAGCAGATATTCATCACGTTTACATGGGGCACCCAAAACCGGATTTCATAAACCGATCTCCAAATACCGCTTCTGGGTGACATGTAAACACTTCAAAATCGGTTATGTAAATCCACTTCTGGTGCCTGTTTTCCAATTCCGCAATCGATTTTCGCTCCCATGTAAACGCAGCTGGTATTGAAACGTGCTTGGGCTGTCAGGTTTTGTTTTGTTTTTAAAAATTTCGGCTAATATGGACAAAGTGTCTTATTGTACAGTGAAGGTTAAGTAGAAATATTAGACTGAAGCTGTTTATACCTCGTCTAATGGAAGAGTAATAGCGATTGTGCTGACTAAATAATACACTAGATCTGCTGTTTTCCAGGTGCCGTAGTTAACTGGACTAGCATAATCCGCTTCAGACAGTGAAAGACGGTTTCCAAAATTCGGTTTTCGTCTTTCAGAAGATGTGTCACGTGTAAACATACCTTAGCAATTCAGAGCATAGGACATGTGATCTTGTCAGCCAATAGCAACATCACCGTTAAGTAGCGCGAACACACAAATAGGAAAAGTTAATGGTATAAATTAATGTACATAGTGTAGCTACAAGAAAAGCTACAAACCACCAATTGCAATATTTTCTCGCGACCTATTAGAATTCGTTTCAGCAGTTGTCAGAATGCGCCAGAAAACGGTGTTACTCTGTCTGTGCAGCTACGATGATGTAGGTAGTCCGTATGTCCATTACGTATATAACATTAAGAGAACTTACATTATGCCATAAATGAAACAGGACATCAGAGGATACCCCGAGAGCATCGGAATTTCGCAAACGATAATAAAATGCATAATTCGACTTAAACAGCACATTCGTCTGTCCACATTCACAAAGACGTACGCCTCAAGCTGATACCAAACTTTTCAGTGTGGTTTTCGGGATGCAAATATTTTTGGAGTACCAGTACCATATTATCTCATATTTAGTTCTTTATTATGGCTTAATGTCATACGTACCAAAAGATAACAACGTGCTCTTGAAATTCCACAATCATTTGACACTAGCCAATAGTGTTCCCAATAAATTGACTGCCTCTGAGGAAAAGATTAACTAAGGCCAATTTTTTTTATCAAATCGAAAAAAATAATTTCAGTGTTCTGCAAGGCAATTAACGCCCGGTTGCCAAAAACCAGGAAATAAAATAAAATCAGAAAACTGAAACTAGCTTTAGCCTTCCATAATTATGTGAATGTATTTTAATTCACTTTATAGCTCCCGGCCAAAGAAATCCGTTTTGTTTTCATTTGACCCAAAATCACTGAACATAAATACAGTTAACATGGAGACTACCCCTCATCCCACAACAACTCAAACTGCCCTGCCCATGTCCGAATCTGGCAGCTTGGGCGTGCAAGACAAGTGTTTCTGGGTAGCATCTGGTTCCTTGTCGCTACTGCTGGTACAGCTCGTGCCTAGTTACCTTGGGTACAGCCAATAGCCGCACATGACTCAACTGCGTATGCGCATAAGCCCACTCGCAACTACTCAAATGAACCTAGTGAAACAGTTGTGACGTCACGCCCCTCACAAGCAGTTTGTTGTTACGAATTATTGCATAGTCTTCGTCCTAAAGCCTCTGACATATTTTGCTGTTGGCAGACGTTTGTGTGTGCACTGTGTTTTGTTACTGTAAATGGTGCATTTCCTTTGCAACTTAGGTTTTTTGTTCCTCGCTTATGTTTTATTGCTGCAGCATTACATTGAAGTAGCGGGCTTAAGTAAAATTCTTTGTTGGAGTATCAGTTCTTACTAGTCGACACTACAAAAATTTAACAGAAAACTGAAACAACGAGAAATTCCCGGAATTCTAAAAAATTCCCGTGTTTTTCCCGGTTTTCTCCCGGATGAAAAAATTCCTGGTTACCACTGTGGCAAGGCTGTTGCCCCTAAATAATTGCTAGTTTATTATAAATAAAATTGGTTCCCAGGCATTACATAAGTTCAAATTGAAGTCACATTGTTATTTAGACAGTGTGAGGTCCCTGTAAAACATCATACATAGATCCACCTGACAACACTTGAGAAATTGTCAGGTAATAGCCTGAGAGAGAGAGAGAGAGAGAGAGAGAGAGAGAGAGAGAGAGAGAGAGAGAGAGAGAGAGAGAGAGAGAGAGACTGGCAGAAGTACGGCAAAAAGTTATATGAAATTAAAATTTGGGAAGATGTTAGTCCATGAATAATGTGGTTTGCTGCAATCATTCAAGTATGAAAAAGATTATGATGATGATGTGTGTTTGAAGGGACTAAACTACTGGGTCATCAGTCACTCATCATCGTGAGAGAAACAAATAAGTAAAAAGCGAGAAAAAAATTTGGGACTTGGCTGCTAAAACTAGATAAGCACGTCAAGGAGTTTAAAAGGGCATGACAGTTGTCGTAACACAATAGGTAAAAGAAAAATAGAGTAAACTCAGGCAATATCTTTTACAAAAGGGCCTGAAGGTACAACAATGTGAGGGGGGAAGAAAGTAATTTGTGGTCACTTGGGAGGTGCCTGCCACAGGGGAGGCTCTCTCCCCCATAACTGCCCCTAACACTGGAAATGGAGGAATATTATAGGTTGGAGTAAAATCAGTTCTCCCTCAGGAAATGCAACACTTTGGTAGTGGCTGTTATGTCTTCAGCAAGCGTCTGAGGAACTGAGGTAGGCAAGCTGAGAGCGTGCCGCAAATCGGTCAGCAGAAGTACTCAACATGAACATGCACTATCGTCAGTAAACTACCGCAGCTGCAGTGACGAGGATCCTCCTGATGCAGAAGGAAATTTTCGGTGAGTCTTGTGCGGCCTATGCGTAGTTGTCACAACACAATGGCATCTTTCCGAGACACCTGGAAAGATGTATACCACACCTTAGTGGACCCTTTAATCATTCTCAACTTGTTTTGGGTTGTAGTAGCCTGCCATTCCAGTTCCCAAAGCCTCAAAATATTGCATTGAAGTTATAATTATAAGTTATGCCCGGTACCCAGAAGTCATGTTGACCTCCTGTAGTTGTCTCTTTAGCTAGACGGTCGGCGAGTTCATTTTCTGGAATGCCTATGTGGTTTGGTGTCCAGATGAAGGTCACTGTCTTTCCAGAGCTGTAGAGGTCAGCTAGTAGATCCTGGATGTTGGCAACCAAACGATTTTTGGCATAGCACGCTGTTATGTCGTTTAAGCAACTCATGGAGTCACTACAGTTCAGAAAGTTTGTCGTGGCCTGGAATTTGACATACCGCAAAGCCTGAGAGATGGCAACCAACTCTGCAGTGTATACACTGCAGGCACTCGGCAGAGATTGGTTCTCATGTCTCATTACATGTGCAAAAGCATAACTGACCCTGTCATTCACTTTCAATCCATCTGTGAAGATGTATACCAAATTAGAATAATTGTGGAGAATAGAGAGAAACAGGTATTGGAGAAGGGTAGGATCAGCATCCTCCTTGGGGCCACGAAAGAGGTCCATCCATATCACAGCACAGGGTACAGCCCACAGGGTGTGTCAAGAGGGAGCCCAAGGAACACAGACTAACAAAGGCTGTTGGAGGTCCTTCAGCAGAATATCGAGTCGGATTCCACCTGATCTAGCTGATCTACGCATTTTTGGGTGATGTGCAAACTGTCGGAACTGATGTTTGTGGAATAGAGTTGAGTGACCTAGGAGGGTAGGCTTCTGACATTGTGCTTGAGCAACTTGCCAGAAGCTGCTGTCATCCAACCTGCTGCAGTGGGACATCAGCTTCTGCCAGGAGGTTGACAACAGGGCTCATATGGAAGACCCCCACTGCCAACCACATGCCAGTGTGGTGAACAGGGTCCAGCAAGCTCAGTACAGATGCTGCAGCTGACCCACAGGCAACACATCCATAGTCAAAGCAGGATCAAATCAGCACTTTGCCCACGAGGAGTGACTATGAAAATGGAGAGCACTCAGCTTCTTCATGCAAGTTGCCTTGAGCCGGCAGACATGTGGCAGCCATGTAAGCTCGTTGTCAAATAAAACACCTAAGAATTGGAAAGTTTCAATGGCTTCAAGTGACTGGTTCAAATGTGTGTGAAATCTTATGGGACTTAACTGCTAAGGTCATCAGTCCCTACACTTACACCCTACTTAACCTAAATTATGCTAAGGACAAACACACACACACACACACACACACACACACACACACACACACACACACACACACACACACACACACACACACACCCATGCCCGATGGAGAACTTGAACCTCCGCCGGGACCAACCGCACAGTCCATGACTGTAGCGCCTTAGACCGCTCGCCTAATCCCGCACGGCCAATTAACAAAAATGCACAAGTCATTATTTTTCAGAAGCAAACTGATAGTCATTATTCATGGCCCAGCCATGAACTCTGCAGACAGCCCCTGAAGCTGGTGCTCAGTGGCGTGCAGTGATGCAGAGACATAGGCAAAGATAATCCATGTACAGTGACAGAGAGACTGTGGGGCCCACTGCATTTACGATACCACTGATGACAATAGTGAACAGAGCTATGCTCAGAACCGATCCCCAAGGGTCTCCAGTTTCCGGTATATATTGGGTGCTGACAGATGAAAAAAATCAGAGAGATAGGAAATTATGGACAAAAATGGGTAAACTACCCCAGAAACCTCACTCATGCAGTGTAGATAGGATGTGGTGCCACCAGGTATGTTTCACGCTGTTGGCATGAAGACATTTGAGCATTTGGTTGTGTATTTTGTCACGTCCAGCGGCCATATCTCGATGCTCTGCCAAAGCTCTGTGAAGCTTCCATTCACAAAAAGGGACAATGTATGATAGAGAACCATGTGCATGGAATGATAGCACGCGGCATTCAATAAAGTGTTCCTGCATCAGGAAATGAGGATGGTAATTACTGCAAGCGGACATTTCAGCAAAGTGTGCCATAAAACCTTCATCACGTACCACAGGATCAGTGCAGATGTTACCATTGACAAGGATGCCAGGAAGCACTGTGGGTGGTGGTTGGCCACAAATGCAGAGAAGTTAGTCCATACTTGGGACAACAGGGTATAGGATCACAGAGTTGAGACATACTGCTCCCAACACTCCTGCTTCCTTTTCTTTATTAAAACTGTGCTTTCACCTGGAGTCTCTTGAATGCTATTAAATTATTGATAGAGGGATGGCATGTGTGTCAGTGAAGTGCCCTGCAGCACCTCCTGATAGCTATGGCTATATATTCCACCACTCGACAGGATGAGCTGCAGTTGTAGTGTATCGTTGCTGCTGCAGTGTGAGTAATAGTATTGATAGTATCCTGTACCAATCTGTCAATATCTGTCACACGACAGACTGCAAAAGTGGCTGTAGAGGAGAAATCTTGCCAATTAGCTTTCGGAAGCAACAAATGTGGAGCATGTTCTAGATGTCTGTGAGTGGAGGAGGACAGAATGATAGGAAAATGGTAGCTCTCACGGAGGTCACAATGGACGTACCACTGAATGAGGGAGAAGATACTTGAGCTGCAAACTGTGAGATCAATAGCTGAAAACGTTCCGTGGGCCACACTGAAATGGGTTGCAGCTCCAGTGTTGAGTAGACAGATGTCCAATTCTGAAAGGAGGTGTTTTAGTAGTCGGCCTCTGTGAGACATAGTGCCGCCACCCCACAGAGGCTTATGGGCATTAAAGTCCCACCAATAAGAGGAGGGGGCATGGAGACACGTCATTAATTTGAACAGCTCATGATAATGGAAACATTCATCTGGGGAGGGGAATAAACATTACATATTATCATGTGAACTGACAGGTAGACACTAACAGCTATGACCTCTAGAAAGTGGTAAGGGGCACCTGCTCACTGAAAATGTCAGAGCATAAGAGGGTACAGATCCCACCGGGTGCTCTCTCAACATTAACACAACTGGTACAGTAGGTTTGAAGTTTTTCAGAGCAAGCAGGTATGTTGCCATAAGCCATGTTTCCTAAAATGCTATGCCAGCCATAGAGTAAGTAGCCATTAAATGACAGAGCTCAGTCAAATGGCAATACTAGCCATTACAGCTCCATTGAAGGAACATTAGAGTCAGGTCAGAGAAAGTGGTGAATGGAAAAGATGGGTGTGATTACTTTGCTTACCAGGTCATGTTCCACCTGATTGCGTGATCTGTTGTCCATATGCATAGGCTTGACTGCTGCAGGGCAGGGGAGTAGAACATCTGAAGACTCAGAAAGTAGCTCATCTTTCTGCTTATCCTTCTGAGACTTTGATTTCTGTGAAGATTTCCCCATTTTATCTTCCAGGAGAGAAGAGGACTGTACTTTTATTCAGGCCACAGCCTGTGGCTGCTGGTCCTTGTCCTGAGATGTGGCCACCTTGATAGGTGTCCTCATCCCTGATGCCAGAGGATGCTTAGGCATCTCTGGCCGCACCGATGATGTGGTAGTGACCGGTGCTATAGGTATAGGGGACGATGGAGCTCACGTTCCCTCCTCCAACTGTGAGGCAGGCCCTGGAATATGACCAGGACCACAAGGTATCACATGAGCCCTTGTCGCTGTGTGAAGTGTGGACTGTGACATGACAGTCACAAAATTGGAGACCATATTATTCGAATGAAGTCTTTCAAACTTTTTTCCTTGTAGCTTGTGAAAATAGGCAGTCAGGCATTTTATACCCTTGAATTTCCTTCTCCCTCTTAAACATTGAGCATTGCAGAGAACGAGGAGAGTGCGGTTCTGGACAGTTGTCACATTGAGACGGTTAGTCACAAGGGCTGCCCTCGTGGGATGCCCATCCACACGCCCTACAGACAGCACCATTACACCAGTAGGAAGACGTGTGTCCAACCATTTGGCACTTAAAAAATCACATCAGAGGAGGAAAGAAAGGCCTGGCATCACATCTGTAAACCATGATGTGAACCTTCTCTGGTAAAATGTTGCAGTCGAAGGCTAGCATAAAAGCTCCAGCTTCTGCTCTATTACCCTTGGGTCTCTTCTGGATGTGGAAAACAAAATGGACTCCATGCCCTGCCAGCTTGGAATGCAGCTCTTCATCAATTTGTAGCATTAGGTCCCAATGGAAGATCGCATGTTGAATTCTATTGAGCTTGTTATGAGGAGAAATGGTGACTGGTATATCTCCTAACTTGACACAGGCCTGAAGTGCCTGTGATTGGTTGGCTTGGGATGGTTTGATCAGCAAAGATCCATGTCCCATCTTCTCTATTGCTGCAGCCTCCCCAAACTGATATTTAGCCCAAACTTCAGTAAAATTTGGGAAGTGGAGGTCAAACCCAAAAAGGGGACCAGAATTTAAAATGCCAGACAAGATGAGGAGGAAAAAAGCATTAAAAAAGTGAAAAGAGCAAAAATGTTCAAAAGTCTGAAGAACACTCACAAGACCAAGGTAATGAGCTTGACCAAATAAAAAAGACTCCTATTAGTCGCCTCTTATGATAGGCAAGGAAGGGCTGCAGGTCTATTCTAGCCCCTGACACCACAGGGGGCAATATGAAAAGGAAAATTAATAGAATTTGCACCTTCAAAACAAAATTTGTTAAGCACTACCAACAAGAAAAAAAAGTTTCCTTGTTATAAAGATAAAATGGCAACAATGATCAGATCCCACATGTTCAGTAACACCAATTGCCTCATTGTACACTGAGATTTTTAATTCTTATAGTGGTACTGTTTGCTTTCATGAGAAAGTGAATGTACTAAACCAACCCTGCAGCTAGCAAAGTCCAGTCAGTAATTAGATTTCACACAAGACTGCAATAATCCTGAAAGCTTCAAGATAGAGATCTACTACTACAAGTGAAGGAAAAGTAAGAAAATGGAATACAATGTATTGAGGAGTAGATTTGGAGGTTCACTGTAAGAAGTCTAGAAACTGTGCTACATCCAGTGTGGCTGTTTACTGGATGCTAGGCTAAAGCATAGAAATTACCACCTAACAGTCTGTGGCCTTTGAAATGAATTTTCAGAAATAAATGGCATGCACAGTGCATATGAAAATAGAGACTGCATATGTTTTCTGACAACATCCACATACAGTAAGCTTATTTTGTTTTACCCACTTAATCACTGGTGCTGAACCTAAGTGTGAATTTTAACACTTGTTCCTAGCAAGTGTCCACATATTTAAATTTTGAATCAAGTTCTGAGCTATCACAATGCCTCCATCCTCTTTCATTATGTTCTTGCATTTCAATTATTCTGGTGAAGTAAGGAAAACGAAGAGTTGAAAATTATAGTGGGATATTGGCTGGCATTCCAGTTAGGAAAATGTGATGTAAACAGTTTGGAAACTTTACAAAATTCTGTGAAGATCTATGTATTGGTAAGAAATACAATTTTCTCTTTATTTAAAAAACTGTCCTTGGTAATAAATTCAATTTTCTCCTCATTTAAAACACTGTCCTTCCCTTCTGAAGCTCACATTATGTTATTCAACTAATACTTCAAATAAAAGCTAGATGTGACACCACACACACACACACACACACACACACACACACACACACACACACACACACACACACACACATGTATGTATGAACCTATACGAATTCCGTAGGTCCAGGTGTGCTGATTTCAGTTTAAGATTTAGTGCTTTGTAGTACTGCGCACAAGTATCTCTATGCCACCGTTTTTCAGTTCAACTGACTGACCATATGAACAGTAATTCAGGAATGAAAAGGAATGAGAAACATACTCAAAACTTCTGTGGTGATTTTGCAAACTTGCAGCACCAGCAAAATATGTTGAAACAGCCCCCTTTTTCCTTTTACAGTCTACCCTTTTATTTTAGTGGAAGAAATTACAGTCTACTAACCAGCCTGTTATAATTAACTGTGTTCCTGACACTGTGCTCAAGCAGCTCATAGGTACTTCTTCTACTTCTAAATTATTACTCTGCACATCATTAAATGTTATGTTTCTAGTTAGCAACACGTGACCAAATTCTCTCTTGAATAATGGATATTAATAAAAAATTTCATTTTCACTACTGATCATGAAAGGTTAGGATATTCAACTTTCAATCACTTCTAGATGAAGCTATACAATTCATCGTTATTTACTGACTGGTAATTTTCCTTAAAAAGTGAACGTAATCACACTGAGACCTCTATGATAACCTGAAAAGTTTCAGCATAAATTACACAAGCAGACTGCTCCAACACAGGTGGGTAAAGAATCTTATCAATATTTCTATCTTGTGGCTGCAGAATGTGTGTTCCCCTTGTGTTCTTATCTCATAACAACTGATACACAAACATTCACTCATTTCTAACAAAGATATTGGAATATGGTTCCATCTGTATATCACAGTGAAAATTTTATTTAATTTCAGGTCCTATCAAAATGGAGAAAGATGGAAAGGCTGTGTCTAATCAGTATCATGAGAGAATTATTAGGGAAATATTTTTTCCGATTGCTGTAGTAGTATCCTACTGACAGTTAACTTGTTCACAGAAGAGTGAAAAAGGTGGAACATAAGACACACTAAGAAATGTTTTATATAAAAGTATCACATAATAAATATGCAGTAATACTTGGATGTACGCTAAATTACTTGCTTTATAATGATAAACTTGTGGTATACCTCAGCAAATCAAATCCACAAACAGTCTGTTTGAATGCCAAACAAACTTTTCTTGATATCAGCTTCTCTGCATTGCTTAATATCACAGGATATCTAATTTCCTTTCCTTCACTGTCACGTTCAACTTTGCCATCCAAAGCTGGGGATTTACGTGCTTCTGCATGGGCATAGTCAGGGCCAACAGTATACACCTAAGTGAACAAAAAAGAAACATTAATAATAAATCAATTCCTTTTCCACTATGTTACAGCAAAATGGCAAAATCTGTTTACAAATATTATCTGTTAAAATAACTTACTTAAAAGGCACAAGTGATGTTTCAATGCATGAAGTTAACTACATTCACAATTAAAATTCTGAACAGTGTAGTGCGAGTAGAATCATGGATGGATTGATCCCTATCTCCAAATATAGGTGGACAAGGGTATAAAATGTCCTCTCTGTTCTTACTCATTCTTCAATAACCTTCATGACAATAGCAGATTACCATAAGGATTGACAAAATACACCTGATCATAATCTTGGTTCAAATGATTCACCAAGTACTTGTAGCTAAATAGTTTTGGGTCATTTCTTTGGTGTATTATAATTATTTTGATCAACTTATGTGCAACTTAAACAATAATAATAATAATAATAATAATAATAATAATAATAATAATAATAATAATCAGCAAAGGTTATCGAAGAAATGAATCCCAAACCAAATATGTTTTTCACACAAAAAAATTCTTCTACCATACACCGAGAGCAACCACCCTCACACATGGCTAGTTCCACATGGTTACTGAAGTCAGTGGGACATGTTTTGTTCGGACAGATTCAAGGTTCAGGAAGGTAATTTAGAAAAAAGTCATTAAACAAAGCACTCACACTAAATTTATGAGGATGTACCATGAAAAAAAATTAGTTTACTCTTTCATCAAGGGATATTCTAAGAAAGCAAGTGAACTGCTTACTTGTTTCGATAAGCTGTAAAATCTGAAAAGGTAGGTATCCAATACACTGCAAAGCTGTAGGTAAGTTAAACATAATTGTTAAGCAATACAACTGCAAAGCCAGATGCATTGCCCAGTATCCTTTTTTCGGTTGTGGGAAACTGCCCAAAAAACACACCTCAGCTGGCCAAGACACAGGCCCTCACAATTAATCTGCCACATGTATTCGGTTGGTTGGTTGATTTGTGGGAGGGAGCCAAACAGTGAGGTAATCGGTCCCATCGGATTAGGGAAGGAGATGGAAGGAAGATGCTGGCATTTAGCTAAAGCAATATAGGGAAAAAATTGAAACCTTAAATCAGGATGGCTGGATGCGGGTTTGAACCATCATCCTCCATAACGAGAGTCCGCCATGCTAACCACTGTTACACCTCGCTTGGTGATGTATTCAGTGCAGGGGCAACATACCTCCACAAACCCCAGATGTCGCATGCTAACATGTGAAGCTATACAGGCAGATTTGTTTTATTGAAGAAGTAAAAACATTCACAACAAGTAATAATGGAGATTACTCAGATCTGAACATTTTGCTAACATAATTTGCACCGTTGGCCTCGTTCCTTGCATACCATAAAGAACTTTGTAGTGCATTGATACTTTGCACGTTAGCATAGCCTTGCTGTACAGAAAGGTGTGATTCTTGTTCAAAATGACAGTGGACAGTTACGTGTGCTGATCCCAAAATGAATTGTTGCAGTTACTTCACCAAGGACACTGGGGGATTGTTCCTATGAAACAGTTAGTGCATCGACACTGTACTTGGCAGCGTATGGACACTCAAATAAAACAGATGATGGCACAGTGTCACGCATGTGCGGCAAATCAGTCCACTCTACCACAAAAGTTCTCTGCTTGGCCTAAGTTGCAATCACCACCTTTTAGGAACACTCGTTGGTTGATTATGATTGACTCGTGTAGCAAATTTCCTTTTGCTGTGCCAATGAACTCGACAATGTCACACAGCACAATTCAGGTGTTGTCCTCTATTTCTTGCCTCGAAGGTTTACCTGAAGTCATAGTGTCGGACAATGGTCCTCAGTTCATGTCAAATGAATTTGAAACACTCTGTGAATGCAATGGCATACAGCATCTAACTAGTGCACCATTCCGTCCACAGTGAAATGGCAAAGTGGAACATTTTGTCAGAACCTTCAAGCAGCAGATAGCCAAACTTCACTCCGCACACACCAAGGATCACGCATGGCAACTGTTTCTCACCTATAGTTTGCACGCATGAGATGGACCATCACCGGCAGAATTGCTTCACGGCCACCACCTTCGGACACTGCTCCACCTGCTCCCCCCTCCTCAGAATCCAGCACCAATGGAAAGCCACAAGTATAATTTTGCGCCACATGATATTGCGTTTTACAGCAGCAGATGGTGGGTGCGAAGCAAGATCATCCATTGACTTGGCCTTGCATGTGTCTCATTTCAGGTCCAGATGGCTTGCAGTGCCAACATCACAATCAAATTTGCCACTGTCATGTGCATGGTGATCCTTCTGTGTCTCATCCCCCAGATTCACAGACCTTTAGTATACCATGGCCACAGCACCTGCCAGAGGGTGTCGTCACAATGCCAAGGGATGACCCCACAGAGACGAAACCTTCGCTCCCCCACCTCCTCTCGTTCTACCGATGGAGCTGGACCGACCCACACCACAACACCCGATGCCTTCTACATCTGGTTATTGGCCTCAGGAGGTGGACACGTACCCCGCAGCCACAGTTTCCGGTCCATCAAAGTTTCCACACTCCTGCCTCCCCTGCTGTTGTCATGCTCCCTACATGACATTGGTCCCATCGCTTCAGGGGGGACGAATGTTCCGGCATAATTACAAGTGCTGGCACGACGACGAAGAACAGAAGAGCAGAGAGGGCTGTGAGACTATGTTAGCCAGTAGCATGCTCTCTAGGATGACACCAAGACAGGAGTGGCATCTACATAAATAGAATATAAGTGTTGGGCCATGAATCCGTTTATAACAGGATCTACCTGTAATAGAACTGGCCTTATTGTGTCCATGTGTCATACCTTCAACTGCAGATAACATCAGGTTCAACTGTAATGTATACAATGGACAGTTTGAAAGCTCATGACAATAAACTCCCTCTCAGCAATGGCTCTGTGGCGACAAAAAGCTGGTTCATATCTAGAAATATGTTGTCATTGCGTGAGCTGTTTCACAGGCTGGTCTGAACATTTCCTCTGTACATTCCAACATAGGCTTTTGACCTACTATTTCTCTCTGAAATTGTCTTTTACTAATTCAGCAGAATAGTTGGTGAAGTTCAAGAACTCTTCCCACAATCTCTTCAACAATATGATGGCACATTGCTACCGCCACACAAAATGTCACCCATTTCTCAGGAAATGTGTCTGGACTCTTATCTGTTCATTGGCATATGCCTGTCATTTTCTACAGTGATATTTCTCACTGTACCAGTTTTTTAAAAGATGCATATTCATTGACTATACATCTTTAAGACAAATACCAATAAACCGATGGTCTTGTACACTGTATAAGTGTAAACTGTGTATAAGTGCCCTGTTTTCTACACGTACTCTTCCTGGACTGGCTCCAAATGTGAAAAACTTTTCGTACCACTCCACAGTACTATTTACTATCTAACGGAGCTCAGTAGCAAGGCAGGGAGGTCAACTACCCTATACTCTTATGCTTCCTTGATTTTGTTTTTCATTGGGCTTCTTGTATTCCCCTTCCACCTTGGCATATCTATAGTGCTGGATATGGTCAACAACCACACTTCTGTATTGCACCAATTGTCTGTCAAGCGGCCTATCATTTCACACTTTCTTGATTAATAGTCACCTGCAGTTTTGATATGTCTCACCTGCTTCTACATACAGTACCATTTGTCGTGGGTCCATGGTTGTGAAACCAGCTGAAACATAGCTGGGTTCGAATATCAGTTGTTGACATGAAGGCCTACTTTGTATGGATGGGATAAATAGCCTATCATCACTGAAAAGCTTTTAATGTGGGTAACTTCACTGTTGGATGCCTTACAGACTTTATCAACAGAGCTCCTAATTTTGAATGGAATTCTACCCTGGTTCCAGCAGAGTTGTCACTGAAGTGAAGCATTCTCAAAGGTAACAGCAAACACTGTCAGAACACAAATTCATAAACAACAGAGTAGTTCAAAAGCACATATCTAGCTCAATGACTGTTAACTTGTCACAGCAAAGCAACAAAGTCTGCCAAACACTTCTCCTTCCACTACAACTAAACGTTCTCCGATTCTTGCCTGCCGATCTGCCTTCATGTATGAATAAAGTCACACATAAAATAAAATGTAAATAGATTTTTTAAAAACAATAAAACCTGTCACAAAAGCATGACCCTATCCCAAGAGCTTAACAGTCTATCTTTCAGTTTTTTTTAATTTTAGACACAATTACATAATGTAATAACAAACACACCCAGTTTCAGACCAGACCGTGTGTGTGTGTGTGTGTGTGTGTGTGTGTGTGTGTGTGTGTGTGTGTGTGTGAGGGGGTAAATGTATCAATTTGAGATAAGAAACACCAGTCCACAATCAACCGAGTTGAAAATCATAAGTGATATTCATTTTAACATCTATGACAGTGGACACATTTTACTGAGGTATTTGCTTCCCATATATTAGGAGGATGTAGTATGGACTAAAACAAGAAAGAAATATACAGTAAACATAGGCCCTAAACAGCATACCAAGAGTTATGAGCACTTGATCATTTTTGCTACGGAAAACGCGTCTCTTCTAACAAACAAGTGCTCATAGTTTCTAAAATATGTGTTTTAGAGACCATGTTTACTAGACAATTTTTTTCTTCTTTTGGTCCATTCTACTTCTTTCCAAAATATGGAAAGCAAACAGCTTGCAGTAGAAGACGTCTACTGTCAGACATATCAGAATGATTTTCTGTTGTGTACATAGTTCCGCGTAGTCAGCGCGTACACAACTTTCCCAATAGAGCGCGCCCCGTTAAGCACAACAGCGCAGGCGCAGTGCTCGTCTGTCTCCGCACTACGAGATGGCGCTGTCTTAGACACGGACCAAATTCTGCTTCCGTCGATCCGCGTATTAATATGTCATGCAGCCAATGAGATTGCTGCTAACGTAGAACCTTTTCTTCTCGCAGATCACACTCGCGCAGTGATACCTGAATGCGCGAGGTATTATAATGAGTGTACTGACCTCCGATTAGTCAGTCTGCACCAGTCTGCATTTGTCTGCATTACTCTGTACCAGTCTGCATTAGTCTGTACCAGTCTATAGTCAAGTTTCAGTCTGCACCTAATAAGATTATCATATTCCTGTACATAGCCATGAAGAGAAATGTATAGACACTTTGTCAAGTATCAGAGATATGTGAGAATAAGATTAACGTACCAACACCAAAGGAACTTCAGATTGTCAATTGTAAACAGCATCCAGAATCAAGTTACGTAATATCTATGCTTTTTATTATTTTAATAAATGTGTGTGAAAATTAATCAAGTTCTGTTTAAAGTTGGTCACCTTTAATCTGATACTCTAGGCGTGCAAGTGGCATTTCTATCTTCTGACCTAACGGCAGAAAATAAACACACCACGATAAGACCACGAGACATATTGCTGACACTCGCCTACTTCGTTAGAGCGACAAGTCAAATAATCTGATGGTGTGTGCACCGAAGGTCTTACAGCACACACACCACATTTTCACTTAGTACTTTCTATTTGGTTATTTCTGGACCAGAGTCCCTTACCTCAAACTGATACATTTAACCTTCTCCCTTAAAGTTTGTATCATCATCAGTAGCAGAACGTGACCTAGAAACAGTGCTGAGGTATGTGCTTTGCCCTCCCACTCCCCCACTTCTATTGAATGTCTAGGGCAGATAACTGTGGTACCCCCCCAAGTACCAGGTAAGCAATTTGTGCCTCAGAAGAAGTAAGATAGCAGAACACTTCGAGATAGAATAACTTCTGTTTTGGTAAGTTGGGCAGGTAAGAAGACTTGTTACCTTGTTAAGGATGATTAGGCTTTAATGAACCATTGATGATTTAGTCACTGCTGAAGGAGTAAATGGTCGACTGGACGAGGTTGGGAAAGAAACTGCCCATGTCCTGCTATAAGGGAAACATTTATGCACCGTCTTATGGGGTGTATACGCGGCCAAGGAAAATTATTCCCGGAGTTTTCCCCGGATTTCCCAGTTAAAAATACACTTTCTCCCGGGTGAAAATACACTTTTTCCGTGTTAAGTGACAGTATATTTTTCCTCGGAACTGTACAACTTATCAATCCATTGAATCGTTATGGTTTTATACACCAGGGTAGAATTTCCCAGCACTTTACAAAACGAAACTTAGTGAAAAAAACACGTTTTGGAAAGATCTATGATGCGCAGCAACATGTACTCTGCATATTTTCGTGTTACCAATTCCACCAAACACCTCATGTTACTTTCCGAAGCACTGAAATCGAGATTGCGATGTGCTTTTGTAAGCCAGTCAAAGCTCATGTCAAATGATTTCGGCTGCCAACGGTGGTGGATATTCAGTGCATAAAACACATGATGTA
The DNA here is from genome assembly GCF_023864345.2 of Schistocerca serialis cubense. Classification (NCBI taxonomy): domain Eukaryota; kingdom Metazoa; phylum Arthropoda; class Insecta; order Orthoptera; family Acrididae; genus Schistocerca; species Schistocerca serialis. Next base: position 836,152,123 of record NC_064640.1, read on the forward strand.
GTCAGCCAATAGCAAAATCACTGTCAAGTAGCGCTGCTACACAAATAGGAAAAGTTAGTGGTTTAAATTAATTACATAGCGTTGCTACAAGAAAAGCATAGTTTTCACATATCATATTGGCCTCGAAGATTAATCAACTTTAAAGAGATTCTAAGCTTTCAAACATAATGTTGATCTTTTTACGCGTGTTACATTTTAAGATACATAAAACAAAGGTGCCAGTAAAATTTTTAACAGCGACATAAATGTCTGATCTTCTGGGCTCGAAATTTTTCTAAACGGTCGTCCTCAAAGTTTTTTTTTTATTTTTTTTATTTTATGAGAGTCAAGCGCTCTGTGATTTAAGAAATTCATCGTACATTCTCCCACATAGTTCATCTTGCGTAAAAGAAATTTACTTTGAAAGTAACACTTTTCAAACCACCATTCGCAATATTTTCCTGCGACCTGTTAGATTCGTTTCAGCAGTTGCCAGATAGTGCCGGATAACGGGCGTCAATCGCGCCTGCGCAGCTACGATGACGCAGGAAGCCCGTATGTACGTACGTGTAAAACATTAAAATATCTTACATTATGTCATAAAGGAAACAAGACATCAGAGGATACTCACAGAGCAGCGGAATTTCGTGAAGCATACTAAAATGCACGATTCGACTTAAAGTGCACACTCGTATGTTCAGATTCGGATGTAAATTTTCTTGCAGTACCGGAATGAATCACTTCGCTTCAAATAAATGGACTGCCCTCAGCGGGAAAGATTAATAAAAGCCAAATTTCTTTAGCAAACGGACAAAAATTACTTCACTGTCCTGCAAGGTGAATAATGCTTGACTATGAGAAAGGTGGAAATAAAATAAAATCTTAAATTAATAACTTATTCTAGCCTTCCGCAATTATGTGAATGTATTTTAATTCACTTGATAGCTCCCGGCTACAGAAATCCGTCTTGTTTCCATTTGACGTGAGATCAATAAACGAAGAGGAAACAGCAAAATCACTAAACGTAAACACGGGTCACTTGCAGTCTACCCACCTTCGCACCACAACTCAGACTGCTCTGTGAATCAGTCCCAGACCCACGGTATTTCCGAACCGTCGCCATACTAGATAGTGCCCCCCGCCCCATCCCTACAGCGTTTGAGTTTAAGGACGCCAAAAATTAAATCGACTTCTCAAAAAAAAATGTTCATTTTGTAGTGCACATATCTCTGAAGAGTCTCATACATAAAATATGTCTTCGAAGAAATTTAAGCCATGTTATTTGGTCCTGAGTGTTCCAAACTGCAGTGCCACGCCTCTTCACACAGCATTCTTCTTTCGCACGTCACTGTATTTCGTTCTGTCGAATTCAAACGTGTTTATTTTGTAATGAATGCCATCAAAATATGCTTAGGACAGTGGAAATTAAAACGTCTTGTGGTGCCTCTCCTGTTCCCAGTCGGCCGGTTTGACATACTGCACCTCTTTTTTTTTTAAAAAAAAAACATCGCAATCAATACTGGATGGGATTATTTGTAACCAAGAGAATAAGAACTCCGCAGAAATTAGCAGTATTTATTGCCTATTAGCTAATAACTTTTGTGTGACATATTAAATATAGGATACATGAAACCAGTAAAGGCAAGACACAAGAAAGACAGTGTACATTTCTTCAAACCTTACGTCCTAGCATTTTTTTCTCTCTAAACTTGCTACAGCTTTACATGGCGTGCTTTTCTTTCTGGGAAAGAATCTATTACCTCATCAAAGTTCGTCAAACGTTCTGCTACATGAAAAAACGAAATGCTGTCTAATATTGAAAAAGCTGTTAATACAAATAGTACCCAGGCCTGGTGTGATTTCTCGAGCTGATTACGTATATTTTGCCACTGTCTGCTAGATAAAACGAAATAGGCCTGTCTAACATCGCAGCCATTGTAATGCACACCAAATAAACGAGACTGTTTTGGAACAAATGGTCATATAATTCACGAAGTACCAATATAAAATGCCAAAGCCTACTTGAAGCAAAAAGGTTTATGTTAGGAAATATTTTCATATTTTATTCATAGGTGCCAGCTTCTCAAGCATGAGATCGAAAAGTAGTGGTACGAAATTTTTCTATAAATTTCGAATTGTCATATTCTTCCATAATTTGTGTGATTTCCCCATTTCTTCTCCTTCCTCGTTCTAACAAACAATCTTGTCATCACTAATTCTGTAACTATTTCTGCCAGTGTCAAAACTAATTCTCCGATTAACTTCACTAATCCTGCCACAGTTACCGGGTTAGTTATCTTGCGCTTAAGCCGTCGGCACACGGACCGTGCTGCCGAACGTTAACGTTGGGCGTGCCCAGTTCAACGTGCTGCTCAACGCTCAGGAATGATGCGACTTGTGCATACGGTACGTGGACCCCAACGTGGTATACGCGATCGCAATGCACTCAAGCGACAGTTGAGGGATGTTTCTAGTTCGTTAATCACACTGTTTACTCAACGGGCGCGTAAAATTCCCACGTTAGCTCTATTAAAATGCACATTTCTTCCATCGTCCACGAAAAGGAAAGTACCATGTTCAATCAATAAGGACACAGGCTTATAAAAGTTCCATTACAAGCAGTGCGTTACAAAATTGGAATACTTTCCGCATAAGATAAACATTATTTCATCATTCCCACATTTTAGTAAAACCCCAAGGTCAGTCTTACTTGATCACTGTTCGTACCCAGTAGCAGAATCTTTGCAACATGTCAATTACGAAGCGTAAAAGAAAAGGAGAAAAAATACCTTTATACCTGTAGCGTAAGCTGTCCTTTAGATTAAGCCAATCGAACAAAGTCACCCCTCAAAAAAAGGTGAACTTGTATTTACATAAAATCAAACATTACAATCTATACTTATATTAAACTAATAATAAAGTATCAGAACCTAATAAAAACACGAATATTAGGAAAAAAAAAATTTGTCGTGTCAGGACGCGAACCACCGCCCCAACAAGAAAAAAACATTAGTATACAATGACGCTATTCATTACGCTATACCAACATCATCTCTGCTGTATCTAATGATAGTACCTTACGTCTTGCTAGAAACTTTAATCGTAGATATGTTATTAACTGAAATTTAATTATTAAAGCCGTCGGCACACTGACCGTGCATCCGAACGTTGAGCGTGCTAGAAACTTTAATCGTAGATATGTTATTAACTGAAATTTAATTATTAAAGCCGTCGGCACACTGACCGTGCATCCGAACGTTGAGCGTGCCGAGTTTCTGACGTCACAGCATGGAATAGCACGCTCGGGAGTCTTTCCGAACGTGCAGAGCAATATCTGGCATCTCAGATATTCTCAGCGTGCGTCTGAGCATTGACCAATGACATGGCACAACGCCACCTACGTCACACGCACGCCGTCTCCCTTCAGTACAGAGTTGTGACGCGCCATATTGTCATTCATTTCAAGCCTATACGTATATATGCCGTTCCGAGCACCAGCAAATTGAGAATCACTGCAAAACTCATTGTTAACTGTGTGATTCGTTCCAATAAAATAATGAGAAACATCATATTCGCGGCAAAATAATTATTGTAACTTGCGTATAATTCGAGTAGGCTATTTGAAGGCAGCGACACACTGAAGATCCACCCAAAACGCATTGTTCTTGGTACAATGTGTTATAATTAAATTTCAGTTAGTAAAATATCTACGATTAAAGTTTCTAGCAAGACGTAAGATACTATCATTAGATACAGCAGACGTGATGTTGGTATAGCGTTATGAATAGCATCATTATAAACTAATGTTTTTTTTTCTTGTTGGGGCGGTGGTTCGCGTCCTGACACGACAAATTTTTTTTTTCCTAACATTCGTGTTTTGATTAGGTTCTGATACTTTATTATTAGTTTAATATAAGTATAGACTGTAATGTTTGATTTTATGTAAATACAAGTTCACCTTTTTTTGAGGGGTGACTTTGTTCGATTGGCTTAATCTAAAGGACAGCTTACGCTACATTATAAAGGTATTTTTTCTCCTTTTTCTTTTACGCTTCGTAATTGACATGTTGCAAAGATTCTGCTACTGGGTACGAACAGTGATCAAGTAAGACTGACCTTGGGGTTTTACTAAAATGTGGGAATGATGAAATAATGTTTATCTTATGCGGAAAGTATTCCAATTTTGTAACGCACTGCTTGTAATGGAACTTTTATAAGCATGTGTCCTTATTGATTGGACATGGTACTTTCCTTTTCGTGGACGATGGAAGAAATGTGCATTTAATAGAGCTAACGTGGGAATTTTACGCGCCCGTTGAGTAAACAGTGTGATTAACGAACTAGAAACATCCCTCAACTGTCGCTTCAGTGCACTGCGATCGCGTATACCACGTTGGGGTCCACGTACCGTATGCACAAGTCGCATCATTCCTGAGCGTTGAACAGCACGTTGAACTGGGCACGCCCAACGTTAACGTTCGGCAGCACGGTCCGTGTGCCGACGGCTTTAGGCGTTATTACGTGTTCGTACAACGCGTTTTCCGCGCTACTCCCACAATACAACTTACGCGCCTGCTAGCCGGGACTGTACAACTGGCACTTACTAGTGTAGCGATCTGGCCAAAAACTTTGCGAAAATTTTATTTTCTTGGATATACCGAGAAGATAACACGTAATCTTTCTTACCTGTTATTCGTGTTAATCGTTTATTTCCACTCTAGTTGTCTGAACCTATGGCTTTCGTTAGTAATTACAACAACGTTGATCATTCACAAACTCAGTCAACAACATAAATAAACAGCGATTGGCATTCACCCGTTCGGTTTTATTCCGCTCAGCTCGCATAGCCCCGTCCCCTTTTGTTTGGAGGAAAGTTTATTTCTAGATGTGACGGTGATTCTCCTGGCAGAAACATCATGTAAAGTACGCACGCATTCAAAACTCAATTTATGATACATTCAGAAATCAACTTAGAATGTGTTGAAAAATGTTCAAGAACCCAGGGATGCGTTTCAAAATCATATGAATAATCGATAGACCAACGTGCGCTAGATGCTAGGAGCTTTGTGAAAAAAGGTTTATTCCTCAAGAACATTAGCTAATTTGCATCTCCCCCCCCCCGGGCAACAAAACTGTGAAAAAGGGTTTTTTTCCTCAAGAACCCGGCCACCCAAAAATTGCCCCCTGGACCTGTTGCGCATGCGTGGATCTGGCAGCTTGGGCGCGCCAGTAAAATTTTCCCTGGTAGGTAGCATCTGGCTTTTTTTTTTGTTTTGGTTTTTTGGGCGCAAAACTGCTATGGTCATTAGCGCCCGGTCCGTGACTTACGAAACAGTAAAAAACCGAAATTGAAACCCAGCAGCAATGGGAACGAAAGTCATAAAATTGGAGAAACTAAAAGCAGAAGGAAGGCTTAAAAATCCACTACAGAAAGGGGTTGGTTGTCCCCAATAAAAGCTTCAAATGACTGACGTCATTTCACTGGCACTAATAAACTTGAGAACGCGGTCGGCTGAGCGCGTGTCATCTGCTAAAATCGACGATATATCAGGCGATAGCTGTAGACGGGAGCGTAACGGATTAAAATAGGGGCACTCAATTAAAAGTGTCTTACCTTCCACAGCTGAGAGCGGTGCGGACAGAGTGGGGGAGGATCGCCGCTTAAAAGATGTCGATGGCTAAAAAGACAGTGCCCTATCCGGAGTCTAGTTAAAATTACCTCCTCCTGACGACGCGTTCGGGAGGAAGAGGTCCAAGCACAAGGAAGAGCTTTCACGTCCCGCAATTTATTATGGGTAAGTGTCGACAAATGCGTGTGCCATAAATGAACAACACGTCGACATAAAACGCTCCGTAGATTGGTGAAGGGAATCGATTGAATAGCTGGCCGAGGAAGAGAGACTGCAGCCTTGGCTGCAATATCGGCCGCCTCATTTCCACAGATACCAACGTGTCCCGGGAGCCAGAGGAACGCCACCGAGACGCCCCCCAGGTGGAGCAAGTGCAGACAGTCCTGAATCCGGTGGACCAGAGGGTGCACAGGATAAAGAGCTTGGAGACTGAGGAGAGAGCTGAGAGAATCTGAGCAGATAACGTACTGTATCCGCTGATGGCGGCGGATGTAGTGGACAGCCTGGAGAACAGCGTAAAGCTCCGCAGTATAAACCGAACACTGGTCGGGAAGCCGAAAGTGATTTGAGGTGTCGCCAACAATATAGTCACTCCCTACACCTAACAATGTTTTCGAGCCGTCGGTGTAAAGAAATGTGGCGTCCGTCATTTGTGCAAATAGAGCAGCAAATGCCCGACGATAAACAAGTGAAGGGGTACCATCCTTCGGAAATCGACAAAGGTCACGGAGCAGGCAGATCCGTGGACGGAGCCAAGGCAGTGCTGTACCCCAAGTTGTCAAGAAGGTTTTAGGAAAGCGGAAGGAAAGAGAATGGAGCAGTTGACGGAAGCGGACTCCCGGTGGTAGTAGGGAGGAGGGGCGGCCTGCATACCCTACATCAAAGGAGGCGTCGAAAAAAAGGTCATGGGCTGGATTAGCAGGCATGGAAGACAGATGGCTAGCATAACGACTCAGAAGGACTGCTTGCCGATTGGACAGCGGAGGTTCAGCAGTCTCAGCATAAAGGCTTTCCACAGGGCTAGTGTAAAAAGCTCCAGACACTAAACGTAATCCATGGTGGTGGATAGAGTCGAGACGCCGAAGAATAGACGGCCAAGCAGAGGAGTAGACTATGCTTCCATAGTCCAATTTCGAGCGCACTAAGGTGCGATAGAGGCGGAGAAGGACCACTCGGTCTGCTCCCCAGGAGGTACCATTCAGAACACGGAGGGTGTTAAGGGATCGCAGACAGCGAGCCGAAAGATAGGAAACGTGGGAGGACCAGCACAGTTTTCTGTCAAACATAAGACCCAAGAATTTAGCGACGTTTGAAAACGGAAGGTTGACAGGACCTAGATGTAAGGAGGGTGGAAGAAACTCCTTACGTCGCCAAAAATTAACACAAACGGTCTTACTGGGAGAAAAACGGAAGCCGGTTTCGATGCTCCAAGAGTGGAGGCGATCGAGACATCCTTGAAGACGTCGTTCAAGAAGGCTGGTCCGTTGAGAGCTGTAGTAGATCGCAAAATCGTCCACAAAGAGGGAGCCCGAGACATCAGGAAGGAGACAATCCATAATTGGATTGATGGCAATGGCAAACAGTACAACACTCAGCACGGAGCCCTGGGGTACCCCGTTTTCTTGGGAGAAAGTACGGGAGAGAGTAGTGTTCACCCGCACCCTAAATATGCGCTCTGCCATAAATTTGCGAAGAAAAAGGGGCAGTCGACCTCGAAAGCCCCAAGAGAACAGTGTGCGGAGGATGCCTGTCCTCCGACAGGTATCGTATGCTCTCCCCAGATCAAAAAATATTGCTACTGTTTGGCGTTTCCGGAGAAAATTGTTCATGATATAAGTGGAGAGAGCAACAAGATGGTCAACTGCAGAACGATGCTTCCGGAATCTGCATTGGGCAGGTGTTAGAAGACTGCGGGATTCCAGCCACCACGCTAAACGGTAATTCACCATACGCTCCAAAACCTTACAGACACTACTCGTGAGAGAAATGGGGCGATAGCTAGAGGGGAGATGTTTGTCCTTTCCAGGTTTCGGAACAGGAACGACGATAGCTTCCCGCCATCGTCTGGGAAAAGTACTGTCGGTCCAAATTCGATTATAAAGGCGAAGGAGGTAACGCAGACTATGGGTTGATAAATGCAGCAACATTTGGACGTGGGTACCATCCGGTCCTGGGGCAGAGGGGCGAGAAGAAGAGAGTGCATGTTGGAGTTCCCGCATGGAGAAAACAGTATTGTAGCTTTCACGATTTTCAGAGGAGAAAGCAAGAGGTCGCACTTCCGCTGCACGTTTCTTCGGGAGAAACGCTGGCGGGTAATTTGAAGAGCTCGAAATCTCAGCAAAGTGCTGACCCATTGAGTTAGAAATTGCGACGGGGTCCACTAATGTGTCATGCGCGACAGTGAGCCCAGAGACCGGGGAGAAACTAGGCGCGCCTGAGAACCGTCGAAGCCGACTCCAAACTTCCGAGGAGGGAGTGAAGGTGTTAAATGAGCTAATAAAGAATTTCCAGCTTGCCTTCTTGCTATCGCGGATGACACGACGGCATCGCGCTCGGAACTGCTTATAGCGGATACAGTTGGTCAAAGTAGGATGGTGGCGGGAAACGCGGAGAGCACGTCGCCGCTCACGTATTGCATCACGGCATGCCTCGCTCCACCAAGGAACTGGGGGGCGCCGGGGCAATTTGGAGGTGCGTGGTATTGAATGTTCCGCAGCTGTAAGAATAACGTCGGTAATATGTGTGACCTCATCGTCGACGCTGGGAAAGTGACGGTCATCGAATGTCGCTAGAGACGAAAAAAGTGTCCAATCAGCTTGGGCAAACTTCCAGCGTCGCGGGCGCATGTAGGGCAGTTGAGGCTGCAGTCTAAGGACACACGGAAAGTGGTCACTCGAGTGTGTATTATCAAGGGCGAACCATTCGAAGCGCCGAGCTAGCGGAACAGTACCGACCGCAAGGTCCAAATGAGATAAACTTGTCATGGAGGCAGACAAAAATGTAGGGACCCCAGTGTTCAGGCAAACTAGATCTGCTTGGTGGAAGACGTCTAGCAATAGTGAGCCACGTGGACAAGGATGTGGAGATATCCACAGTGGGTGGTGGGCATTGAAGTCCCCAACCAGCAAATATGGGGGTGGAAGCTGACCAAGAAGATGAAGGAGATCAGCTCGTGCCATTGGTGTGGACGATGGTATGTATACAGTACAAAGAGAGAACGTGTATCCAGAAAGGGAAAGACGGACGGCGACAGCTTGGAAGGAAGTGTTTAAATGGATTGGGTTATAATTGAGAGTTTCATGGAGAAGAATCATGAGTCCTCCATGTGCAGGAGTGCCTTCAACAGAGGGGAGATCATATCGGACTGGCTGAAAATGAGGGAGAACAAAGCGGACATGGGGATGCAGCTTTGTTTCCTAAAGACACAAGATGACCGGCGAGTAGGATCATAAGAGGATCGACAATTCATCCCGATTGGCTCGAATACCGCGGATATTCCAGTGGATAATGGACATAGGGTGAACAGAAAATGGAGGAATGTGACCAAGGTCGCTGTCAACTCAATGACTGCTAAGAGCTTGCGACCGACAGCATGGAATGGCATTCAGCCGAAGGCAGAAGATCCTGATCCATAGGTTGGTCAGGAGCAGCTCCTGCCACCAGCAATCGGCCGGTTGATCAGCCACCAGCAGTGCGCCTTGGCGACACAGAAGACGGCCGAGGGCGAATTCCGCCAGGTGGTGCTGTAGATGGGACACACCTTGGCGGAGAAGGAGAGGAACTGGGTTTCTTTGTAGCCTTCTTGGAAGTATGATGTTTAGAGGAAGGAGGAACCGATGGTTGGGAAGTTGCGGTACTTAAATCTCTTCACGAGTATGCTCTTTTTTCGAAGTCTTGGTGTCTGACTTTTGGGCTCGAGATTTAGCAGAACTCGACGAAGGGTGAGCCAGAGAGTGGGCAGGCGAAAGTGGTGAGGTTGAACTGGCGATCTTTACGCTGGCCGATCTGACGACCGTGGCACTAAAGGTGAGGTCGCAAGTCTGCATGGCTGCCTCCTTTGTTGGCCGAGGAGAAGCAAGGACAGTGCTGTATTTTCCTGTCTGAGGCACGGTGGGCTGTCGACTGGCGAATAATTTTCGAGCAGCAAAGGTCGACACCTTTTCCTTTACTCTAATTTCCTGGATGAGCTTTTCGTCCTTAAAAACGGAACAATCTCGAGAGGAAGCAGCGTGGTCACCCATACAGTTGATGCAGCGAGGGGATGGAGGTGGACAAGCACCCTCATGGGCATCCTTGCCACACGTAACACATTTGGCCGGATTGGAACAGAACTGGCTGGTGTGATTGAACTGCTGACACCGATAGCAATGCGTAGCGTTTGGGACGTAAGGGCGAACGGAAATTATCTCATAGCCTGCTTTGATTTTCGATGGGAGTTGAACTTCGTCAAATGTCAAGAAGACAGTGCGGGTTGGAATGATGTTCGTGTCAACCCTTTTCATAACCCTATGAACAGCCGTTACGCCCTGGTCAGACAGGTAGTGCTGAATTTCTTCGTCAGACAATCCATCAAGGGAGCGTGTATATATGACTCCACGCGAGGAATTTAAAGAACGGTGCGGTTCCACCCGGACAGGGAAGGTGTGTAGTAGTGAGGTACGCAGCAATTCTTGTGTCTGGAGGGCACTGACTGTTTCTAACAACAGGGTGCCATTCCGCAATCTGGAACAAGACTTTACAGGACCTGCAATTGCGTCGACACCTTTCTGAATAATGAAAGGGTTGACCGTGGAGAAGTCGTGACCTTCGTCAGACCGAGAAACAACAAGGAACTGTGGCAACGATGGAAGAACTGTCTGTGGCTGAGACTCAGTGAACTTACGCTTGTGAGCAGACATAGTGGAAGGTGAGGAAACCATTGCGGAAGAATCCCCCATGATTACCAGCGTCTCCGATGGCGCGTTCCTCCCTTGTGGGGGCCCTCTCTGAGGGCACTCCTGCCTTAGGTGATTGTTCACACCTCAGGTCACACCTCCCGACAAACGGACGGAGGGACCAATCGGCACTTTCGGAAGGTATCAGCTCGGGTAATCACCCCTCCCTGGGCCTGGCCATTACCAGGGGGTACGTACGTGTCCTACCTGTCTACCCGGGGTGGGGAATTACGCGTTACCCCGTCACCGGCTACGCATGGAAGTGCGTGTGTCGGCCTTCAGACACGCACAGGGAGGAAAAAAGAGAAAGGGAAAGGAAAGAAGAGGGGTCTCAAACGCCGCAGCGGAGAAAAGGGCAAAGAGAAGAGGGAAGGAAAAGAGAAGGACAGAGGAAGGATGAAGACTTGCAAGTGTAGAAAGCAAGGAATTTGTAACAGTTTCGAGCGTCCGTCTCCGGACGTAGGCACAAACCATACTCCCAGAGGGGGAGAAAGGGAAGGAAAGAGCCAGGGGTGAGGGGGGAGGGGGGAGGGGTGAAGATGGGGGATGGGGAAGGATGCGGAAAGGGAGGGTACGCAGCCCGGAAAGGAAGGAGGGCCACATTAGCTCGGGTCCCGTGCTCGCTATGCACGTATCCACAAAAGAGTTGTGGACCCCCTGGGGGTGTAGCATCTGGCTGCTTGCTGCTACTGCTTATACAGCAACATTTCTTTAGCCAGAAGTGGGAGAAGGTACTTGCTACTCATACGCGACTCAACTGCGCAAGCGCATGCGCATGAGCCCGCTGGCAACAGCTCAAACGAATATAATGTAAACAATTGTGACGTCATGCTCATCGGAGGCAATTTGCTGGTGTGAAGCAATGCATAGTCTTCCTAAAGCCGTTGACACACTTTGCTGTTGGCAAACTCTTATGTGAGCACTGTGATTTGTTGCTGTATATGGCGCATTTCCTTGGCAACTTCGTTTTATTTTCGTTTTTTTTTCCTCTCTTTCATGTTTTATTGCTGCGGTATTATTCTGCAGTAGCGAGATACAGTAATATCCTTTGTTAGAGTATTGGTTCTTAGCAGTCAATGGTACAAAAATTTAACTGAAAACTAAAACAATGAAAAATACCCAGAATTCTAAAAAATTCCCGATTTTCTCCCGGATGAAAAAATTCCCGGGTTTTCCCCGGATCTTCCGGTTGTCACGGGTCGTCTACACCCTGAAGAATGGTTCAGTTGATAGGCCACATTCCGAGACATCAAGCAAGACCAATTTAATACTGGAGGAAGTGGGCCGGGAAGCAAAAACTGTAGAGGTAGCCCAAGAGATGAAGTACGTTGCAGTAGTCATTTGGAGATCAAGAGGTTTGCAGAAGATAAAGTAGCATTGGGAGCTGCATCAAATCAATCTTCGGACTGAAGACCACAACAACAACAACAGCAACAACAACAACATTGTTAATCTGAAGATGTATTAACATCTAGACATGTAACGTTTCCTTCAAGCCAGTGGAATAAGGGTTTTGTATATAATCTATAAAACTCACCTTCACATCAGTGCCATCAGTTGGCATAAAGTCTTCATAAATGTATGAACCTGTCTTGCGGACTCTTGATTCTGCTGAGTATACACTGCTTCTGCTTCCAATCTACAAGGAAGTAATATTATTTTCTACTTAGAGAAATTATTAAACCTGAAAATCTTAGAATTTAATATACATCTTGAAAAATTAACTAAGTTTGAGATTTATTTATCTATTGCTATCTTTATATTTCAGTCCTCCTAAGTTCTCTGACAGTCACAAATTACTATTTTTAAGCTGTACATACTCCACTGTTTACAAAAAGTCTCAGAAGAGAAAATGGATACTGCATACCTTTCTGAACAGTCTTTGACTTCCTCCCCCTGCTGAAGTTGGATAATATATATAAATATTATGATCTTCAGCAGAAACTGGCTTTTCAACAAATGGTTTATTGAAGATGATCCCATTAACTTCAACATGGTCTTCAGATTCCACAAGTTCATGATCTGGCAAGCAAGCACAAAGAGGAAATGTTTGATTGAGACACAAGAAAAACACACTTTCATAGAATTAAATAGTTATTAGGGCACAAAAACAGTGAAAGACAGTTATAATTAAATTTTATGAAGTTAAAAATCAGTCTTACATTTTAAGGTGTACAGTGGTATTTCTCCATACCACTACTACCAAATTTTAACAAACAACACCCCTTCTGTCATAAAAAATGACGGGCTCAAAAATATGCTTTTAACTAATGATCCTACAACTTAACAGTACAAGGGTTATGCTGAAATTACTATAATAAAAGTAACTTACGTTTTGGATCAGGGGAATCTCTATCCAGGACAGCATAACGTGGTATTTCAATTCCTTCCTTTTCTAAAATGGAATATACCTTTCTCCGATCCTAAAAAAAAAGAAGTTAAAATCTTGCTAATATACTTGATCATGTTTGAGGGGGAGGGCGGGTGTGAACATGTACCAAATTCTACAAAAAACTGAGTGTGCTTTATGTGTATAATATGTAGATGACGCAGTGTCTACAAAACTATGCAAATTATACGAGGCTATGCATTGGCTTTTAAACATATTGCTCAAAATGTGCAGGAGATGTTTGTAAAAATAAAACAATAGGGATCCAGCATTTTGGATGCTGGTATGCAGGATATCCAGGCTAAAATGGATGTTAATAGTCCACACACAGATAAAGATATAGAAACAAAGTAATCTGTGCAATGATAGTATGCAAAAAAGGTGAGAAATGCTCAACAAAGCCAGCTGAAGTAACAGCCAGTGGGTCACCTATGTAATGTTTGTCTTTGACAAAGAGTTAAATGGAGATTGCAACTGTGCACACTGCAGTGTTATTACAAGTGTGGTGCTGTTGCACAATAAATGTGTAATGATAGTTAAACTGTTATCAGCGCTTTCGTTTGACAAAACTACTTGCTCACAGTCCTTTGCCAGCATTTATTCACTGTTGAATGGGTGTGAATTCTAGTGTCATCTAAATGAACCACTGCCTGTGTGAGTATTGACACTATTTTTCCTTAAAGAGTCTATTGTAGTATGCTCTCTTTGTAATAACACCTTGTAGTTGGCTCTGAGCACTATGGGACTTAACTGCTGTGGTCATCAGTCCCCTAGAACTTAGACCTACTTAAACCTAACCAACCTAAGGACATCACACACATCCATGCCCGAGGTGGGATTCGAACCTGCGACCGTAGCGGTCGTGCGGTTCCAGACTGTAACGCCTTTAACCGCTCGGCCACTCCGGCCGGCACACCTTGTAGTTCACTTAAGATACTTATTGTAAGTGGCGGTCAAATAAGAAATAGACAGATGGAAAAAATCAGTAAACTGTTTCTTATTTAAAAATTAATTGCCATAACTGTTAATATATTTATCCCAATGTGAGACAAGCCAGTTAGCACCTTCACAGGAAAATGCTTGCAGTCGGCTGCAGAAGCACGATTTTACCCAGATGTGCACACATTCATCCAAAGCAAATCGACGGCCACAAATGTGTCTTATTTCTCGAGGCCTGCTGTGTTTTAAATCCCTTGTAAGGACATTAAATAATTTTGACCATTAATCCTGCCATAATAATATTTTTTCAGCTTTTCTTATGATTATGAACTCATCTTGACATCACGATAATTTTCAAGCTATCTGCAAAACATATAAAATGTTGGTACAAAATTTTTGTACATTTTCATTAGTTATAAATTAAGTTATAATTTTTGGATTACAATTTGGAAGTACTTTGTTCCTGAAACATTGTTATCACTGGTGCTGTCAAAATTTATTATATGTTAATAAGTTGATGGAGTTTTATTAACCTGCTGTTGCTGAGCACTACTTCTGAGATTATTGCTTTTCTGAACTCTCCCTATTTCGTACTTTCCTACACCTCACCAGTCCTTTTCCTTCATCCCTCTTCCTTCCCCCTAAACCCTTCTGCCAGAAGGAGGAGGCACGGGCTCCAAAAGGTTGCAAATTTCAGTATCTATATTGGTTTGTTCTCCTGCAACTGCTTGGTTAGAGCATTTTTGTATCCATCCAATTACATAATATATATTTCATAATATATTACATAATATATATTTTCATTGATGCATTACATGAAATAAGCTACTTTTTTAATACGGCACTCAAAATGCAATGTAAAAAATACCATTTAGATTAAAATTTACCCTGAAATGTTTTGAAAACTAACTGAGAAATGTGACAAATGCCAAGATTAAGACTGTGACCTATCATTTTTACCTTTGTTGGTATATGAACACCACTAACAGAACTGAGCAGTTTGAAAGCATCAACGTACCTGACACTGTCAGTTGTTCTTTTTTTAAGTACTGATTTGACAATCATACAGCTATCCTGGACCTCTGAACTTAATAAAATAATTGAGACTGTAAATATAACTAGGTAGAATGAGATCTGTTATCAGTTGTAAATTCACACAATGGAATCAAGTAGGTCGAGCAGTACATAGCATGAATTATCATAACGTCTAAAGAACATGAGAACTATTCAACATGCATAGCTCACAATGTGAGAGTGCCGCTACAATTCACATGATAAGACTGCAAATTTTATAACTAATAATGTCACTAGAAATCAGCTACCACTGGGAAGGATACATGGAAAATCCTTTTACTAAATATCTGTTTAGATTCGTGTTCAAATGTATTGTTTAACAACATTATAGTATAAAATGTAAATGCTGGGAGAGCTTCCAGTTTGTAATGGTTACTACTAAAACCTGCCCAGTGAGCCATATGTTGGCACTCATTAAGAAGAACTGTTTTCGATATGGGAGAGGCAGACATTGTGCGGACTTGGCTGCGTCACACAGCATTGTATATTAACAACAGAACACTAAACGGGGGAATGTTACATTGCTACTAAACCATTGTGAAGTTTACTACTCCACCTTTTATTCACAGGAAGTCCAAATTTATAGGTTATGCACTAGTTAATTGCCATTATTAGCTCCCCAATGGTATGTTACATACCAAATTCACCACAAAATGTCCCGTTTTATACCCTACTGCAAACATAAATTTTATGAGGGTTTAGCAATATAGGATTAATAGAGTAATACCTTTAGTTTGATTTGTGAATCTGTTCTTTCCACTTCAAGTCACAGTAGCTAACAATGCATTGACAGCCCATGAATATTTCCCCTTTAGCAATTCCAAGTCCGGTTAGCACTAATTTGCTCTAGATGACATCAGTGTAAGAACAATGTAGGCAAGCAAGAGAGATCAAGATCACACGCAATGGTTGCACACTGAAATTTTTCAACCCAATGTAACCCTAACACCATCCCCTTTCCCCATAAGTCATGATCTAGGTCAATTTTACTTAATCCTATGGCACTGTTCCACATGATAACTGAATGAATGAATACAACATAAGTGTGAACAAAGCATAATAAATTTCCTAGTTAGCCTATCAATGTCTGAATCACACTCAAGTTTTCAAGTGGTACAACATGAACAGCCACCATTTCCTGTTTGAAATGGTTCAGCTAGTTCTCTTCCAGAAATCTGGAATATCCTATGTAAAAGTTAAATGTGGGCGCAGAACTGGAAAGTATTTTCTTTCATAGTCAAGTAACACTTCACTTCTTGTCCAACAACAACATGGTGACCCCAAGTATTTTATTCCATACAACACTCATAAGGATACTCAATTTTACTGCTAAAATGAATTACATTGATTCAGTCAGAAAGGTAATCAACAGCCTAAGAAGATCAAATAACAGCCTGATGTACAAATATATGCATTAAGATCAAAACAACACATGTGTGAACTGTCGCACGACAGAGCCAATAGATCATCAGAATGGAAGAAAGTAAATAATATGTGCAAAGCATTAGGTACAAAAATATCACCTACAATAAATGAACAGCTGCTGAATGAAAAATGTTTTATTGCATACACTGGTGTATGATATAAAATATTGTTCATTCAGCAACTGTTGTGTGGTTTCCTGATTTAACAAAACAGACTTGTACAGTTGCAGTAATACCACAAGAGGAACCCTTTGTTAATGTCCTTTCTCCTAGTAATAATATCCCAGTGACTGTCTCAGTACCACAGCTCAATTCAGGTGTTAAAGTGATCATGGCTAACATTCCACTGTCAACAAGCAGAAGTTCTAAAAAGAAGTTACATTTGATGTGCAAAAAAGTAAATTTTCAACAATTAGATGTGAAAATTGTAACAAAACTGCCACAAAATGTGTGCCTATTGTTGCAGACAGTCATATGAGAGGTATGGCCAAAACTGTAAAAAGCAATTTTAGCAATGCTGAAGTGTGTGGAATCGTTACACGTGGTGCTAAAATTCAAGAACTCATAGCAGGCTATGATCCTGAAAATGTAAAAACCATTTATGTGCTCATCATAGGTGGTACTAACAGCATAGGTTGCAATGAAGATTATGTTGTTATACAAACAATCGAGGAGAAATTTGCAGCACTTCATCATTCCAACATATTTGTTATGAATATTTCAGACAGACATGATTCAATGCCACAGTTCTCTGTCAATGAGGCTCTCACATAAACAACCTAAAACTAACAAAGACTTGCAAGCTTTTTAATGTAACACATTGCAGAAGTAAATAATTGCAGTTGGGAGTTGCATACAAACCACAGGATGTGCCTGAACAGGCCAGGGAAAAAGATATTAGGCACTCTTCCAAATGCACCAATTATGGAAAAAGGAAAACAAAATAACTTCACAATCAGAGCCTATTCCCTTAAATGACTCCATAAATATCATCACGCTAATTTACAGGCTAAAAATATCATACATTCAATTATTATGGATCGGTATCCAAACAGGAACAAGAAAGAAGAAAGAAAATCCAACACTATTGGCAATCTGAATTGAATCTAAAGGCATATGTGGGAACTCCACAACAACAATCAATATCACTGGCAGTCAACCAAGACCACATGCATCTCAGACAGACTGTTCGGCAAATGGTTTCAACCACTGAAGTCATAGCTCTGTTGTACTGATTTAACTACAATACAGTGCACTCTCCTTCAGATATAAGTTGCGTTATCGTACATTCCACATCCTACGTACCACCTGTATTAGAATACTATGTTGCTGACCCCCGATGACTGTGTTTGCATTTATTTCAGAACATCTACAGCTATTGCACAGCTACAATGCTGCCATTGTCTCCCATTGTGCTGTGCATTTCACGCATCTTGAGAGCAGTTCTTGAGCTACTGTATCTGGCGTTATACATAGCATCCTCCAGACACCTCAAGTTACCAAAAGTGATAATGACACACTTCAAAACAGTGATCAAACCCTGAAAATTGGAGTGCTCTGGATAACCTACTCACTGATTTCACAATGGACTCCACTCCGCTCGCAAACTGGGCTACTTTCATGCCACACCAATGCAACCGGTCGGAATCACATTTTTCACTTTGGCTGAGGTGTCGTCCATGCCATGCACAAATCCATTTGCTCTGTGCTTTATGCAGCCGGCTGCATTGTCTTCCAACTTTCATGCTGCACATCACGTGTTTCCACATATAGAGTCAAAATGCACTGCTGTTTTTACTCTACACGTTACCACAGCAACCTACTGGACTAGGGACTCATCTTAAGCTGCCACCTTTTTGGACAGTTTAACTAGGCCTGTGGTCTGGCATTGTGGAGAACATATTTTCTGCATGCAATGTCATCCAAAGGCTGCTAAAGCTGCACTTCTCCACCATCTCACCCACACTCTGGAAGAACAGTTACACCACATAATTTCCAATGGAGATTTAAAGCACATGACTCTGTCAAAATTATGGCATTGGTTACGCACTAAAATAGATTTGCACTTCATGCCCAACCACATATTATGGACATTAGGGGTTGTCGAGCCCCTCCTGCCAATTCAACTGGTTACGGCTGCCAATGAGCAAAGGTTGCTCAACACAGACATCAAAGTTGTGTAGAGATTATTTTCCATCATTCAACATATGCAATGTGTTAATAGTGCAGACAACACTGGCATTGAGTGTGATTTGGAACCACAATGGGTGCACAACCAACCTGTTGCCTACCATGAGACAAGCTGATCTCTCCTAACCTCTCGCCTACTATGATTCAAGCCGATCTTGCCAACTTCTCACCTACCACAAGCCGAGCCAATCTCACCCGCCATTTGCCAACCCTGACATCACCACGATTGGCCAGACTGATGATGTATGCACCATCACAACAAACACCACCCCACCCAACAACTGTGCCACACCTTCATAGAAGCACTTCTTCTGGTACCATACACAATTTGGTGACACTGCTTGCAACTGTTGTCCACCATGCAACTACTGAAACTTAAGGTACGGCTCACAAGAGGTGCACTGAATTGCGGTGGATATCTATGCTGCCTCAACCCTTGGAATGATGATGTTGGCTCTCTCCTGCCTCACTCTAGTCAAGAAAAAAAAAAAAAAAAACACTCTTCATTCTCGATCGCATCAGTGGCCAATGCTTTCTTGTTGATTTTGGATTAGAAGTAAGTACTTCGCTGCCCTCTTCTCCATCCCCAAAGCCTGCCGGTTCAGCCACCTAACTTTGCAGGGCAAATGACTCAATAATCTGACTCTATGGACCTAAGACCTGCACGCTGGACCTGGGTTTTGATGACATCCATTGTTGCAAATGTTAGTGAGCCAGTACTTTGCAGAGACTTCCTTAGAAACTTCTGACTGGTTCCTGATCTGTATGATGGTGTTTTGACTCACACTTCTAATGGGCACTCTGTCACAGATGTCATGAGCCATGCCTCCTCTGCGGGCCGTAACAATGGAGCTGTCCACTTTACGAAACAGCTTCTGCCACTTAACCAAGTACCCAACAGTGAAAAATCACTTTGTATGGCTTATTGTGAAGAAGAATTGTAAGCTCTGGAAATGTGTGTACATTCTGTGACAGAATAGCAAGGTATTATGCCACACTCAGCCACCCTAGGTCGCTTTCAAGTCCAAAAAGGACGTTTTCACAACGTGCATGTCTATCTCCTGGGTCCACTACTTATCTCCAATGGCTATTGGTAGATCCTGTCAGTGTCCGACTGCATCACTTGGTGGGTAGAGGCTGTATCACTTTAGGACATTACAGCAGAATCCACAGACAAAGCATCAGTTACCTCATGTCTATAACAACCAACCGAGGTTGGCAGTTTGAATTGGGTCTTTTCCTTGAGCTGCACAACGTGGGTGACACCCATCAATTTCAAACAGAATATCATCCACAGAGCAATGGGCTCACTGAACAGTGGTATCACACCTTAAAAAGGCTCATGTGCCACAGCGGAAGCTGGACAGAGGCACTGGCATGGGTACTCCTGAGAGAGTATATGGCCTACAAATGCAATGCTGGGGCATCAGTTGCCGAAATTTTGAACCGCAAAGTACTCTCCCTGCCCATTGACTGTATTCCAAGGATCATCAACTACGCCTCCTGACTTGCCCGACTTTGTTTTGCAAGTAAACCGCCACATCTCCCACTTTCCTGTACCACCTTGGCTTCCTCATTCTGCACCTAAAGTATGCCACCACAAGGCTCTAAAAGACTATGAATTTGTGATGTTACGCAATGACACAATCCAACCAGCTTGGCAACCCCCATACTTGGGTTAGTAAGTCTAATAGGGACAGATGTGTGAATGGGGCCATTAGACAGATGGATGCCAATGTCCAGGAAGGTAGCATGTTGCGTTAAGGAGAGCCAGGAGAAGCGAATGGGAGAGAAAGTGTTGAGGTTTTAGAGTAATGAAGGTAAGGTGTCTCAGCCTCGAGTCCAAGATCATGAAGATATCAGCAATGGGGTTTTAGGAGGCTATGAAGGCTTCCTCTAGATGCCCCATAAGAAGGTTGGCTAAGGAGGATGCCAAGCAAGTGTCTATAGTTGTGCTGCAGATTTGTTTATACACCTTCTCAACAAAGGAGAAGTAGTAGTGTGCCAGGATATAGCTGGTAAGATGTATGAGGAATGAGGCAGTGGATTTGGAATCTGAAGGACATTGGGCAAGGTAGTATTTGATGAGCACATGTACAACAGCACTGTCGCACAATCTGAAGTAGCAAAGCCAATAAAAGGACTTCTAAATTCCAACTATGCAGGCACTGATGCTGTCCCTGCAACAATCTCTTAAAGAAAAGTGGTTCATACCTAGTTGAACTACTTATACACTTAAATGACTGATCATTTCATTTCAAGCAGGTACTTTTCCCGATGCACTGAAAACATCTAAGGACTGTTCAAATGAAAAGGTACAAAATGTTGTAACAACCAAACCAGCTGAAATTTGCATATGCTGCTTTGGGATAACATAGTGAGACATTTAGGGATGTGGAAATGTGTGTCGTCACCTCCCCCTAAATTATACAAAGCTGCGCCCTGAGTAGGCACGGTGATGCTCACTGTCTTTATCGAGATCCGACGTCCAATACTCACTAAATTCCTTGAGCATGGAAAAACCATTAACAGTAACATGTACTGTGAGACACTCCATAGCCTACCTAAGTCTATCATGGAGGGAGGGATTCTGCTCCACGATAGCACCCGTCAACATGTCTCCAATGTCACACAAAGTGTAATGGTCGAGTTCAAGTGGGAGCATTTTGAGCATTCGCCCTACAGCCTGGACATGTCACCCTGTGAATTCCATGTGTTTGGTCCAGTAAAAAAATATCACAAAGTGAAGCACTTCAACTCTGGCACCAAACAGAATGACACAATGGAGGACTCGTTCCTTTCACAGCCACAGGAATTCTGGGAACAGGGAATTCTTTAGCTTGTGAAATAGTGGGACAGTTGTGCTCAGGCATCTGATGAATTTTTAATTAAGACTTTAAGTAAACCCACAGTGTTGTTTCACACTTTTGCTTTTGAAAACTCCACATAATTCCATGAAGGTGGGAGACAGAATGTAAATAACTATAGGTCTATCACAATTTCCTCTTGCATTTCAAAAATATTAGAAAAGTTTTGGCAAGGCAAATTGATGGAATTTATAAATGAAAACAAAATTCTACATAACAAACAACATGTATCAAGAAAGAAGAAGTCAATAATAACTATCATTTAAGAGTGCATGAATTTTTACCAAGCCTGTTACACATGAAACAGGAATCAACACAAGTATTTACTAACCTATTGAAAACTTCTGATATTGCTGTCAAAGCTTGACAAGTACAGTATTCAAGGTGTGTCCAACAGTTGGATATCAGTCCCCTCTGAACAATCATATGCAAATAGTAAGCATCAGGCACCCTGTGTAAACCTTCAAACAATTTCTGAACACTTCTCAGAGTATAATCCCATTAAATGTGGTGTATCTCAAAGGACTGTAGTGGGACCACTTCTGTTCCTTTAGTACATTAATGATCTAAGCTTAAATGTGGATCCTCTTAAAATTATTATATTTGCAGATGGTGCCACAATAACACTATAAGGGGAAAGTGGGAAAGAATAAATCCAATTATTAAACACTATCACAAAACAACTTAGGAACTGTGCACAGAATAATCAGCTTTTAATAAACAGTAAGAAACCCACACTATGTGATCAAAAGTTTCTGGACACCTGGCTGACAACGACTTACAAGTTTGTGGTGCCTTCCACTGGTAATGCTGGAATTCAGTATGGTGCTGCCCCACCCTTAGCCTTGATGACAGCTTCCACTCTCGCAGGCATACATTCAATCAGGTGCTGGATGGTTTCTTGGGGAATGGCAGCCCATTCTTCATGGGGTGCTGCACTAAGGAGAGGTATTGATGTCTGTCGGTGAGGCCTGGCATGAAGTCAGCATTGCAAAACATCCCGAAGGTGTTCTATAGGATTCAGGTCAGGACTCTGTGCAGGCCAGTCCATTACAGGGATGTTACTATTGTGTAACCACTCTGCCACAGGCCTTGCATTATGAGCAGGTGCTCGATTGTGTTGAAAGATGCAATCGCCATCCTCAAACTGCTCTTCACAGTGGGAAGCACGAAGGTGCTTAAAACATCAATGTAGGCCTATGCTGTGATTGGGCGATGCAAAACAACAAGGGGTGCATACCCCTTCCATGAGAAACACGACCACACCATAACTGTTGTCACTACACACGCTGGTAGGTAACCTTCACCGGGAATTTGCCATACCCACACCCTGCCATCAGATCGCCACACTGTGTATTGTGATTCGTCACTCCACACAACATTTTTCCACTGTTCAATTGCTCAATGTTTATGCTCCTTACACCAAGCAAGATGTTGTTTCGCATTTACTGGAGTGATATGTGGCTTATGAGCAGCTGCTCAACCACGAAATCCAAGTTTTCTCACCTCCCGCCTAACTGCCATAGTACTTGCAGTGGATCCTGATGCTGTTTGGAATTCCTGTGCAATGGTCTGGGCAGATATCTGCTTATTACACATTATGACCCTCTTCAACCGTCGGCGGTCTTTGTCAGTCAACAGACGAGGTCAGCTTGCACACTTTTGTCCTGTACTTGTTCCTTCACATTTCCACTTCACTATCACATTGGAAACAGTGGACCTAGGGATGTTAAGGAGTGTGGAAATCTCAGGTACAGACATATGACATAAGTGACACCCAATCACTCGATCATGCTCGAAGTCCGTGAGTTCCGCGGAGCACCCCATTCTGCTGTCTCACAATGTCTAATGACTACTGAGGTCACTGATATGGAGTACCTGGCAGTAGGTAGCAGCACAATGCACCTAATACGAAAAATGTATGTTTTTTGGGGTGTCCAGATACTTTTGATCACATAGTATATCACACTAGAATTTCACAATGCTCTGAAGAAAGATACGTATACTCTTTGACATAAAACCTGGCTGGCCACTGCAGAGTCCAGGCCAATGCAAATCACAACATGTTAAAAATAATGTGGCCACACTAATAATACCTCAAGCTCAGCTTCCTGCACAATCTGTCAACACTGTAGGCTGTGGCAGTTTTTGGAGGAAGTCTTGTCTTCTGTTAGAATTATTGTGCAATTTCCACACCCACGGTCTAGCGGTAAACTGCACGTCATCTCAAGGCAACATCTGGCAGTCGAGACCACTCGTTGCCTACATTTTCATAGAGCCTTTCATCATAATACTTAAGATATCAGTGTAATGGCAGTATAGTTACAATATACTTCACTTCTGGACACACCGGGTACAATAGCTCTGTCCAATAAAACATTTTTGCAACAGATTTCTTGGCAGACACTCTGCCTGCCAACAATGCATGCACCAGAGCTCACCTGAGCCCCTTACCTGCGAACCTGTAGAGGCTGCAGCAGCAGTGCTGCACTCCCTCACCTTTTGTTGAAAGCACGAGCTTCTGCTCATCACTCTGGATAGTATAAAATGCTTTGCTGTTATAGAGTGATGCGCCACAAAAAATGCCAATCCTCTGCATTTCATCCTCAATAGTGACGGAGGCAACAGCCCATTTTAATGTGATTAGTATTGTATTACACTAATATGCAAGACATAGTATAGCTCAACATTAATAATTACTTTGTGATCCAATCAGAATACCTAACTACATCATTTAATGTTGTTATTAATGCTTTATACACGGTCCGGCCACATTAATGTCACAACCGCCAATGTTCGACATCAGCTACTTTAATTGAGCTGCTGTCACAAGTGGGAGTCGAATTTTAAAAGACATCCTCTTTGAAATGTAGAAACGAGTCTACCAACTTTTGTTTGTTACACAACTCCTACTTGGTGTTGTGATTTTTTTTCCCCGTCAGTGTATGTGTCCTGGCAACCTTGCAGGAGATGTCATAGTTATCTGCTTCACAAATACCAAATTAGATCATCAGCAAAACAAAAGAAAGTTTCTGAAAAGATTTGAAGCAACTGTCAGTGACACGAATCTGAATCTTGTTTATCATCATTTGCCAATTTCTTATGTTTTGTTTGTGCTTCAACAGTCATACATTCAATTTTTTCTTGTGACTCCACAATGTGAGTTCTTATTCCATGGCATGGATGTATTAGTCTATTATCAACAATGCCTCAATGTATTGGTGGTATTCCTAATATTCTAGTTGTGTATGACACAAGACCGGAAGTAGATACAGTCCACTCCCATCAGTATTTGGTATGATGTACATGAGCAGTATTTCTGGAAGAATGGAATGTTGGATGTTTTCCTAGACAGAATATACACATTTACCTTGTGTCTCATTTTTCAGAGCAACAGGAAAATCACAATAAGGAAATTCAACAATGGAAGACCGGTGATGCAGGCAGAACTGTGTAACGATTCCTGTTGATTTAACACCTCGATAACAGAGGAATTCATGTCACTTTATATTACTCAACAATTGAAGCTATGGATAGCTACAAATTTGTGACCATGATCGTGGTTTACCACTGTCTCAACTACTGGTTGTAATATTACAACTGTGTATGGAAGACTACAAAGGATAACTTTGTTCCGCTGTTGTTTGAGTGAGTTATTGTGATGGATGAATTAGCGTTTTTCTTGCTTATATTTACATAGCTACAGACTCTAACATGGTAATTCTGGATAATCAAGTGCACATTTCACTTGTGACTTTTGATTTCAAATACAATTCATAAGCTATCTGGCAACCTGGATCCAGTACCTCATGGGAGCAGGAACAGAGGTCCGCTTTACCAACACCAAGTCACAGCACACACACCAAAAGTTGCTAGAAAGATTTGAAGGGACCATCAGTGACAAGGATTTTGATTATTTACATCAGTTAGGGGCAAAACAAGAGTAGAGAACATTACAAAAGCAAGGAATGGGCAACTTTTAAAAAAATCTTTCATTGCTTTTGTAATGTTCCCCCTCATGTTTTATGAAAAATGTATGACAGTGTACAGTTGCACTTGCACATTGCCCACATCTACAGTTTAATTCCTGTTTTAATGAACATAATTTTCAGTTTCTTCTCTACTGAAACCTCGAATTGATTACTTCATGGCATAAATAATTAATTAACTCTGCCCCTTCTTGTTTCCATCCTCACCAACATATTCGTGCATTCTCATGACAGTCACGATAATCTATTTGTATGCTGCACATGATTGCACGCAGAGTTAAAGATTAATATTTCTATTATTTACCCCATTCCCTTAAATGGCACAAAGTGCATATACTATATTTATAGATTTATTTATTCCTATTCAAGAATTCATCTATGGTATAGAAGGAGTAGTCAAGGAGATATTATTTCAATTTATTTTTGAAACTATTACTGCTGTCTGACAGACACCTTATTTCATCTGGTAATTTTTATAGCAGCATATTTTACCCCTTTCTGTGCCAAAGATAGGTTGAGCAAAGGATAGTATAAGTCTTTCTTTTTTCTGGTATTATAATCATGAATGTCACTGTTGTTTTTAAACTGGTCCATGTTGTTGAGAACAAATTTCATTAGTGAGTAGATGTATTGTGAGGCTGTTGGAAGAATTCCCAATCTTTTAAAAAGATGCCTACAAGATGTGCGACTATGAACCCCACACATTTTTCTGACCACTTTCTTTTTGTCTAAATGTTGAGTTACTCCAAAATATTATTCCGTATGACATCAGAGAGTGAAAGTATGCAAAGTATGTTAGCTTACTAATTTCTATATTCTCAAAATTGGCAATTATTCTGATCGCAAAAGTTGCTGAACCTAGTCGCTTTAGGCAGTTACTGCGGCTTGATGAAAACATACAAATTCCTGACAAGAAATCAGTTCTAAAAAGAAAAGAAAAGAGATATAAAGCATTAAGAACACATGGTTCAGTTGCATTAATGTGACCACCACCTATGTCCCACATCAACATGCAGTAACCAATCACAGATGGCCACTGGCAGCACTAACACTGAAGAATGCATAAAATGTGTCCAGGGGATACATGGAGAACAGTGTAGTCGTTGTTGTAATGGAGAAATGGAGTAACTTATCTGGCGTCAAAAGGGCAGGGATGGTCATTGGCTTTTGGGCCAAGGGTGGAAACATTTCCGAAATGGCTAAGTTTGTAAACTGTTTGCGTACCACTGTGGTGAAAGTATACCATGCATGGCAAAAGATGCTATCCAAAACTGGCACTGCAGCAACTGTGGTGCACCACTGGTTGTAGATGACAGGGGTGAACGACAGCTACAGAGTTGTGTACAGGTGAATAAACATTCAGCTGCAAAGCAACTGACCACCCGCATAGACAAAGAGGGCTATCGACAGTTTCTCCTCAATGACTGTTTCATGAACGTTGCCGGCTATGGGCCTCCACAACACATGCCTGGTTCACGTACCCATGCCGACTGCTGTTTATTGATGATGCATGCTGGAATTTCAGATGAATCGCATTTTATGCTCCATCAGACAGATGGCCATTAGCAAGTACAGTGTGAAACATCTAAAAGCAAACACCATGCAACAATTGTCGGAAGGGTCCACGCCAGATGAGGGAGCATTATGTTCTGGGGAATGTTTTTGTGGCATTCCCTGGGTGTTCTCATCATTCTGGAAGGCATAATGGATCAACATTGGGAACCATGTGCACCATTACATGCAATTTGTTTTTCCTCAGCATGATAGCATCTACCAGGAGGACAAGGCAAAGTGTCACACAGCTTGCTGTGTATGTACGTGGTTCAAAGAGCACCAGAATGAGTCTACTGTACTCCCCAGGCCACCATACTCCCGGTATTAAAACCCAAATGGGAGTCTGTGTGACCAACTTGATCAGACTGTTCGTGTCATAGAACATCAACTGAGAAACTAGCACTGGGACCAGCATTGCACCATATTCCTGTTGGTACCTTCCAGAACCTCACTGACACATTTTCTGCACATTTTACACCAGTCTGCACTCCAAAACATGATTATTCAGGCTTTTGACTGGTGGTCACATTAATGTGACTGGATGTTGTAACATCAAAAAATGTAGTGAGGTATTCTGATTGGATCACTAACTACAGTGATGTGAAAATTAAAGCAACAAACCGAAATTTTGCAAAGTTGCATATATTTTGCCACAAAACAGTATAATCATGTGATAGTATGTTGTTGTTGTTGTGGTCTTCAGTCCTGAGACTGGTTTGATGCAGCTCTCCATGCTACTCTATCCTGTGCAAGCTTTTTCATCTCCCAGTACTTACTGCAACCTACATCCTCCTGAATCTGCTTAGTGTATTCATCTCTTGGTCTCCCTCTACAATTTTTACCCTCCACGCTGCCCTCCAATACTAAATTGGTGATCCCTTGATGCCTCAGAACATGTCCTACCAAACGATCCCTTCTTCTGGTCAAGTTGTGCCACAAACTTCTCTTCTCCCCAATCCTATTCAATACTTCCTCATTAGTTATGTGATCTACCCATCTAATCTTCAGCATTCTTCTGTAGCACCACATTTCGAAAGCTTCTATTCTCTTCTTGTCCAAACTATTTATCGTCCATGTTTCACTTCCATACATGGCTACACTCCATACGAATACTTTCAGAAATGA